>NC_048300.1:148127751-148219842 GCF_013100865.1 Trachemys scripta elegans | reverse complement strand
ACTAGTACCATAGTTCAGAGTACCTTCCAAGTCCACAGAGTACTAAGTCCACTAGTACCTTCTCTGAAAGTTTTCAAATAGAGAAAACAGACACTGAGATCTAATAAGAGATTAGGGCCCAAATCTGGGACATAGAATTTGAATGAGCCCACATCACCCAACTCCTCTGGGCCATGCAGGATGTGAGAGATAGCTGATAGCTGACATTCTGATAGCTGACCTATTAATGAGAAAACAGCAAACTTTGTCATTGTGGTATGTTGTGGTTTTTAGTTTTGTTTTAAATGACTGTAGTACTTGTGAAAGATGCTGGACTTTCCCCCCTCCATATTCCATTAAGGTCAGGCTCAGACTGGGGAGAATGGTGCTCTTCTCAAATCCCAAAGGCAAAGAGAAAATGCCTATGATGCCCACAATCCCAGCATTCCCCTCTCAGTGTACCCACTATGTAAGGTCTTCTATTCACTAGGTTAGCCAGTCTGTGTCCAAATAGGGTCTTTCCCCTCCTCGAAAGGTGAACGCCATCTCTGCCTAGCAGTCCTTCCTCGAATAGCATTCCGTGGTCTAGGAAGGACTGCTAGGCAGAGATGGCGTTCACCTTTCGAGGAGGGGAAAGACCCTATTTGGACACAGACTGGCTAACTTAGTGAATAGAAGACCTTACATAGTGGGTACACTGAGAGGGGAATGCTGGGATTGTGGGCATCATAGGCATTTTCTCTTTGCCTTTGGGATTTGAGAAGAGCACCATTCTCCCCAGTCTGAGCCTGACCTTAATGGAATATGGAGGGGGGAAAGTCCAGCATCTTTCACAAGTACTACAGTCATTTAAAACAAAACTAAAAACCACAACATACCACAATGACAAAGTTTGCTGTTTTCTCATTAATAGGTCAGCTATCAGAATGTCAGCTATCAGCTATCTCTCACATCCTGCATGGCCCAGAGGAGTTGGGTGATGTGGGCTCATTCAAATTCTATGTCCCAGATTTGGGCCCTAATCTCTTATTAGATCTCAGTGTCTGTTTTCTCTATTTGAAAACTTTCAGAGAAGGTACTAGTGGACTTAGTACTCTGTGGACTTGGAAGGTACTCTGAACTATGGTACTAGTAGCTTAAAGCAGGAGTGATACAAGAGATGCAGCAAAGGATCGGAAAATTATATCTGGGAATTTTAGTTACAAGAAAGTTTATTACAAACCTTAACATTCTTTAGTTTGCTTTCTTTGTTGGTTAATTGTAATACTTTAATTTTTAAATAAATGGAATCAGGTAGAAAATTGTTAACATCAACAGGTGACAGGGTATTAGATGCAGAACATTTCATGACCATTTGAAGCTTCATTCCATTTTAAAATGTCTCCATTGAACTAATCCCCTTCAAATGCAGCACTTAACACATACGTGAACTACAACGGGGTGAAATTTTTCATCCAAAACTTCTTTCAGCAGAAATGCCGATTCCACAACACTGAAACCTTTTACAAATTCATGTTGATTTTGCTGAATTGTTTGTTTAAAAAAATCCAAAAAATTGAAACATTTAGTTTGATCATTTTCTAAACAAAATGTTTCAATTTCAGTTTGAAACAACTTTTCATTTAAAAGTTTCCTTTTCATTTTAATTTTAATAGTTTCAAAAAAAATCAAAATCTAAACAAAGCATCTTAATTTTATCAAAATGAAACATTTGTTTGACCTGAAATGAACATTTTTTTAAACTTTTTAATTCACTAAAAATTTTTATTTTGGGCTGACCTGAAACAATTTTTTTACTTTTTGAAATTGCCAACAAATCAAAAATCCATTATTCACCCAATTCAAATGTGAACCACATTCAGTGCCCTGGGGATTATGACCTTCACCACACTTCAGTTCTAGTTGAGTAGGGGAGGAGTAGAGAAATAGCCACTTTTCCATGGAAGTGAGGTAAAAAGGCTATTGGTCTTGCCACAGCTACATCCCAGTGAAGAGATGGTGTTGCTACAACTATTCCCCACTGTACATGGCCTTCCAGAAGTCCACAAACATTGCTGCCTATAACCCTTTTAACTGTACCAGGTGGAGCGAGGTCCTGCTGTCACAGTCAGGGTCAGCTGGAATGGTTTGTCAGACTCTTTAGTGCTATAGCAAAACTCAAAGATGGCAAGTTGTTTGGGTGAACAAAACTACTTCCCAGTGAGATGGTTTCAGTATACCTATTTTGGGGTTCTGGTTTTGCAGTATAGTTTGCAGTTACATTCTCTGAGGCTGTGTATTGTGTCTGAGAAGCACTTCCATGTTAATTATTGTGGGCCACTATGAATTAATGTTGTATTTACATGTACTCATGTTTTATATTTCTGTAGCCTAATATTCCCTGGAGTGCGGCTGGGTGCTGACAGTCAATTTAGTGATTTCCTTGATGGCCTTGGACCTGCACAGTTAGTAGGTCGACAGACACTAGCAACCCCTGCTATGGGTAAGAATAATTTATTCTCATGTATAAGACAAATGCTATCCCATTGACCAAAGTGAAGTTAAGGTGGCCAGAATGCAGCTCCTGGGCTAGTCAGCCAAAGAGTTCTACCAAATGGCCTCCCCCATCTTTAACACAAAGGTGCTGTTTCAGAGGCAGTGCTAGCCCATTGGTGGGCCCAAACAGAAATATTTTGGAGGCCCTCCCCAGACCCACTGATGGAGTGGGGGGGGGGTAAAGGGAACCCCAGACCCTTTTACATCGCCCAGTGTGCTGCAGGGCTCCTAGGCGTGTGTGGGGTGGTACTGGCAGCAGCAAAGGCAGCTAGGCAGGCATGTGGAAGTCCTGGCTGTGCCAGGAAAGCATGCACAGCAGTGCAGCCAGCAGCAGCTCACTGGGCAACAGCCAGTGCAGGCGTAGCACCACCCAAATCTTAGGTGGACCTTTCTAGGGGACCCACTGACCGTTCTGACCTGGCCAGAGTCATCCCTAGGGCATGGTGAATCGGGGTGACTGCTCCGGGCCCCGTGCTTTGGGGGGGGTCCTGCAGACCGGCATGATTGGCCAGAGCAGTCGGTCCTGGAAGTGACGGATTAGTCATTTCTGTCCCAGGCCCCGCAGACCCCAAGGGATGGCCCTAGCTCTGAGGCCTGGAATTGCTGTCAGCAGGCCTAGCCCTCCCGCACAACACATAATAAACAGCAAATAGGTGCCCCCTTGAGCTTCTTGGGGGCCTAAGCAATTGTTTAGTTCGCTTATGCCTAGCACTGGCTCTGCTGTCCATAAACAGAACTGATGCTCTGTTCCTTCCAAAAATCAAATGAAGATAGAGCATTTCATCCTGGGACCTGTGATGTCCACAGAGCTCACTTCTGTATCAAAGACGGTGGCCTCAATCTGTTCCTTTCTATGCAGAATAATTATGGTCCTTGGCTCCCGGCAAATTGCTAGTTCTCAGCTAGTTAGCGTTTGTACATGGTTGCCACTGATTATGTGGCCAATAACGGAATCTGACCCAGATTTAGCTGATTGAAAGATAATCCAAAAATCGGAAACTCTACTCCATATTTGCAACAAGTCTGACAACCAATTTACAAATGATGCCATTAGATCGTTGCTGTTGGAACAGATTAAAATTTAAAGTCTAATTTCCAGCAGCCTCTCAAGAGCCACCTATGGTTTGCTCTGTAATCCGAAACATCTGAGAATCCCCTGGAGTACCAAGCGCTACAGGTTCGCCCCTGACACACCCACTTAGGGTGACCAGATAGCAAATGTGAAAAATCGGGACGGGGTGGGGGGTAATAGGCACCTATATAAGAAAAAGTCCTGAATATCAGGACTGTCCCTATAAAATCGAGACATCTGGTCCCCCAATACCCATTCCACACTCCCTGCATGTACACTTACAGAGAGCCTGCGTAGGGCTGTTTGACGGCTTTATGCTCTGCCTGCAGTGGAGAAATTCTTCCCCGGGCCCTTGCAGGCTGTTTACAGTACATGTGAACCACCACAGCAGTGTGTAAGGGCAGGAGCAGGGGCAAAATCCCTTTAGTCTGCATTTGAGCGATTTGGTGACATATTTTGTGGCTGTGCATTGAGGATGAAAAATAAATAACCCTTGACATCTCCACTAGCCTAATCACGCTATGCAAGTTAAAAATCACATATAGCAAGTGCTTTGGCTGAGGAGTCTTAAGCCCTCCATGGGGGGGAGAGGATAGCTCAGTGGTTTGAGCATTGGCCTGCTAAACCCAAGGTTATGAGTTCAATCCAGGGGTCATTTAGGGAACTGGGGTAAAAATCTGTCAGGGGGTTGGACTAGATGTTCTCCTGAGGTCCTGTCCAACCCTGATATTCTAAATGTGTTTTTTTCTAAGGAACTCAGATTCAGGAGGCTACTCAGCTACTACTGAGGAGAAGTAGGGAACCAGGAGGAAAAATGGGAGAGGGTGCTCTCTTCTTTGCAGCTTATGAGCTCTACAAAAGAAGAAGTCTTGAGCTGCTGTATAAATCCAAACTTAATTATATTTTGTAATAGAAGTTATTGGGCTATAAGCTTATTGAGCATGCAGCCTGTACAATGTTATAACCCCTCTTAAAATATATCAGATTTCCTTCTTACAGGAAACAAGAAATGTCTGGGTTCTTCTGTTGTCCATTTTAAAATCAGGGTGATTCCAATAGTGAATCCAGGTGCTAGCTTACATTCACCTCACTTTTTGCTTAAAAGTTGTTTTCCTCCCTAAACCTCTTCCAGCAGGGCTCCTGAGTGCTAACAGTTTATTTCCATCTATTGGAGCCTTTATGTCTACAGGCTCAGAGAAGATTTTGGGCTACAAAATTCACTCAATCGTTCTACCTAACACTTTCTTTTCAAGGGCTTATACCTAGTAGATAGTTGTCTCTGCTGGTTTGAAAATGTCTGTGTTTTGGCACCCCCTGCTGACTGCCAGTAGCATAGACTGGATTTGAATATACAGGCTTACAGCATTAAAAGGTAGCCCAAGAGCACAGTTTATGGAATTTTCCTCTAAACTATTTTTAGCTCAGTACAGAGCTGTGTTTGTTGAAGCAAAGTTTTGATAGATAACAAACCAGCCCTGCTTGGCTTGTCATATCTTGAATACTAGAGTAGTCCAGGACACTGTGCTATAATATTCTGTTAGTGGAACAAGTGGGCTAAGGTCTCCTTTTCGGTTACGTTTGAACAATAATACTTTTATCATTATGAATACAGCAAATTCTGTAGCTCAGGTTTATTCACTATTCTTTGCTTAGAAACATGGACCTACATGTCAGACATCAGAAGGTCAGGGTCCTGCACAGGTGGGAATTCCATTTGCTTGCACAGTTACCACAATTGCACATGTCCAATGAGGTATTTGAGTGCCCAGATAGCCAGTTACATGACTATCTACCCATTTGCATGATCAGTCTTGGTGACTTTTTTTATGCAGCCCTGAACTTCTCATGGTTTGAAAATCAGACCCATAATTACTAAGGCCCAAATCCACAAAGGGACTTAGGTATTGCAACACTCAGTGTCACAGAGACTAACTTGTAGGTGCCTAGCTACCCAATAGAATCCCAATAGAATCCATAAACCTTGGATTAGGCGCCTCATCTCCCTCTGTACTGAATGGTGACAAATAGGTGACTCAGAATGGGATCATCAAAACCCATCACACTAAGCAGGGAGTCACCTAAGCTAGCCAATAGCAGATGCAGAGGAGAGGGGTGGGAACCCTCTCCTGGAGTCAGGCACCTAAGCCACTTCTTGCAAGAACAGCAGTGGTGCATGCCTAACTGCAGTGAGACCCACCCTTCTAGTGGTGGTGAGGGAACTCACCTGAGATGTGGCAGATCCTGGATCAATTAACCCTTTGCCTGAGGAGAAGGGATTTGAACATAGGTTTCCCACTCTCAGAGGAACGCCCTAACCATTGCTCTAGAGTGTCATTCTCATGCTGTCTCTGGCTCAATGCATATTTAAATATTTATATACTGTGTAATGGCCTCAACCAGAGAGATTGAGAGAGACCAGCATCAGTGTGTCTCACTCTCCAGTGGATAGGGCACTCACCTCCTCCTCCCTTCGGACCATCTGATGTGTAGTTAGCATGCTCTGAGAACGCCTAGCATATCAAGCCCCACAGCACCTCGTTTGAGCCCCATTTGAGGATCCCACTTGAGCTTAGGTATCAGGTATCTGGGTACCTAGACTGATGTGCACATGTCTGATGGCAGAAACTTAGGCATCAAGGGGACTTGTGAAAATGCAGGCACTGAAGAATTTTAGGCAACCCAAGGGCTAGACAGCAGCTTAGCAGAGAGTTAGAGGATTTCAGTGGCACCTAAATTTTTGGACTTAGGCACCTAAAGTGGAAGTTAGGCACCTAAGTTCTTTTGTGGAGCTGCACTTAAGTGTCTTTTTTCATTTACAGTCTTCCTTTCCAAGTCAGAGCAGCACTTGGACCCCAACTCAGCAATTTTTTTTTGTCTGCAGCTGTAGCCAGAGTTGTCATTTGCCAGAACATTCAGAACCGAAGAAGCAGCTTGGAAATTTTGTTATCTTAATATTCTGGTAGTCTGTTCAAGATGCTGTTCAGGAAGGGAACTGTCACCCTCTTGCACTCATTAAAAAACTTTTGTTAAAAAAAAAAATTGTGAGCCTTAAAGAACTTAGTCGTTGGCTAGACAGACTGCAGTCTACTTGTCTGGCTTTCTTCTTTCTGAAGGACAGACCTGCAATGTTTACAGCCACACACTTACCTTGTAAAAACAATGAGGAGTCCTTGTGGCACCTTATAGACTAACAAATTTATTTGGGCATAAGCTTTCGTGAGCTAAAACCCACTTCATCATATGCATGGAGTGAAAAATACAGTAAGCAGAATATATATCATAGCACACGAAAGGATGGGAGTTGCCTTACCAAGTTGGGGGTCAGTGATAACAAGGCCAATTCGATTAAGGTGGAAGTGGCCTATTCTCAACATTGACAAGAAGGGGTGAACACTTACCTTGTGCTCCTTCCATCTCTTTGTGTATCCACTTGGTATCTCTCCTCTTATACATGGATCAAAGGCTCTTTGAGGAAGGGACCATCAACAGGATACAAATCCCTGACTGGAGACTCAAGATGTTACCATAGTACAATAATAATAATGATAATCAAAAGAATTGCCTGAGTGATGACAATTGACTGTGGTGAGGTCTGCATTGAGCTGACCCAGATCATGGAATAAGCTTTTTCTTCTCCTTTCCTTTCAGGTGATATTCAGATTGGAATGGTGGATAAAAAAGGCCAGTTAGAAGTAGAAGTCATTAGAGCCCGAGGCCTCACGCAAAAACCTGGCTCCAAATCTACACCAGGTGAGGAAAACTGCAAATGATGGAGGACAGGAGAATACAAAATATGCAGGAAAGTGTGGACCAGAGGTCTCCAAAGAGACCTTCTCAGCTCTTTGTAGCAGTCACTACATTTACATGTATTCATTTTCTTTTTCGATAGAGATGTGTATTTAGAAATACCTACTCTGCCCATGTTCAATTCCTCTCTCTGCACACCATTTAACTTCAGGGAGTGCTGCCTTCACACGAGCAAAATCAACATTTCTGAGGCTGAAAAATCCTTGCTAGAAGGAATGTCTCCAAGGAGTGTTCAGCATGTCTAGGGAAAATGTTACATTTTGACTTAGAGGGATTAGATTTTTATTGGTAAATGTTGATAAATGTCAATTTCATGGTACACACACAAATCTACAAAAAATCCATCAGTAATAATCACAATTTACATGTAGGCAAAGTAAGAAAAATGCTGCTTGTAACTTATTAGACTTTGCTTTCAGGATATTTATTTTGTATATTATTACATGTGATATTGACAATTTGTATTGTAATGGTTTAAAGCTTTAACTTACTGAATCTCAGTGTCTACTGTAATTAGGTAATTATCATCTGATTCCTGCCCCCATTATTTCCTGCAACTGTGAAACTTTACATTGATAACCATTGGGAAAAAATGCTTAAAACCTATCATTTTTCACAACTGTGAACATTTAAAGTGATATAAATTGAGAAAAGGGCTTAAAAATAAACTGATAATATCCATCAAAATTATTAAAATAATCAAAATCTAGTTACATTTCACCATGGACCTGGTGATGCAGATGGAGTCCCTTACATTATTATTTATGTATTTGTTTATTTCCATCTACAAAAGAGAAAGAGCAGGTGAAAGGGAATTGCAAGCAAGGAAGCTGGCAAGGTGGTGGAAACTCAATATTGTGATCTTCAGTGACACGGCGGTATTTTGAATAAGTCAGCAAGTGGTATCAGTGCCTGTGAGCTCAAACATTTGAGCTTACTGGGAATAAATTAAATTATAGTTATAATAAAAATCTCATTATTTTAAGAAGTCTTTGCTGGAAAACATTTTTGTTTTCCAGGAGAAACACTGTTTATCATAATAATTAGAATATAGTTTCAGATTAACATTTGTTGAGATGTTACTTTAAAATTATTTGAGACACAAAGCAAATGAGGAACAACTGCCCTTTTATATGAATGTTTTCAGAAATGACTGTTCCAATTTTAAACACACAGTTCATTGAAATGTCATAGGGAATGGCATATTTTGAAATGGCTTTGAACTCCTAACACGTGGAACCATCAAACTGTCTATCAGTGACAACATAGTCTTGTTAATAATATCCAGTTCATGGGACACATAAGTTAAAAAATCATACTTTAACAGATAAATATAAGACATGTGTTACTAATAATAACTTATGCAATGTTGCTGTAACCATGCTGGTCCCCAGATATTAAAGAGACAATCTTTTATTGGCCCAAGCTTGTCTCTCTCACCAACATAAATTGGTCCAATAAAAAATATTACCTCACTCACCTTGTCTCTCTGATATTTTTGATTAAAACCAAAAACTAGTAAATATTTAATTGACTTTTCATCATCTAAAATGTTTGCTTATTGTTGAAAATTCAACTCAGTTTGGCCAATGAAAGTAATTATGTTCACTTTTCTTTCTAGTCAGTTTCCATTCATTGTTCTTGTCCTCCACCCCAAGGGTGCAGTACTGTGAAATGCTTAAGTCCAAACATAAAATTGGTGGTGTTTGATTTTTGCAGCTCCCTATGTCAAAGTATACCTGTTGGAAAATGGAGCCTGTGTAGCCAAGAAAAAGACAAGAATTGCACGGAAAACACTTGATCCTCTGTACCAACAGACACTGGTTTTTGATGAAAGTCCACACGGTAAAGTCCTTCAGGTCAGTAATTACTTAATCTTGGTTTAGGCCCTGATTTGGTAAAGCACTTGAGTATTTGCTTAACTGTAAGATTCTGAGTTGTCCCAGTCACAGCCCACATAAGCACTTAATTTCAGAAATATCAGTTAATATATCTGAGTGATTTGTAATATCATCAGACTCCCAAAATGTACCGATGTGGCTTTATTAGAATTTTTTCTCTATTGCTGTCTATGGCCCTAACCCTACCTGAGATTTCCCATCAGGCCCCTTCTCTTCTCCTTTGAAAAAATACTCACCCTACTCCTGCAGGTAGGGAGTTGCCACATGAATGAACATATAAGTGTATATTCTTTGGACAGTGTTAAATCTGTATTTTATGTCCTTACAGGTGATAGTTTGGGGAGACTATGGCCGAATGGATCACAAATGCTTCATGGGTGTTGCACAGATCCTTCTGGAGGAACTTGATCTATCCAGTGTAGTAATAGGATGGTATAAATTATTTCCACCCTCATCACTAGTGGATCCAACCTTGACTCCCCTGACCCGCAGGGCTTCCCAGTCATCTCTGGAAAGTTCAACTGGGCCTCCGTGCATTAGATCATAGTGAACTTATAGCAGATGCTATCTAATAAAAATGTTACCACCCAAGATAACAATCAGAACCAGATTCTTATATGATCAAAAGCATTGTTGGAGAGAGACAATCACTTCTGTTTTGCCTGTAGTAGTTATCCAAAAATATGTCTGAATTATTTGTTAAAAGATGGCTTAAATTAACAGAACAAAATAGTATATCAAATACAGTAAGTCAATCTACTAGTGACAGTCACTGATGCTTATTACAATTTTTAAAAAGAGCGGGACCTTTAGATTAGAATAAAATGAAAAAACAATACAAAACTGGAAGCTCTCACTCTGTTAAGTGTTGTATTTTTTCACATTTTGACAGAGCCCACAAGCAGTGTTAACTTCCTGGTGTTTCAGCAGTTTTTCTGTACTTGTTACTTCCACTAGTTTTTTTGCTGTGTGATTCTGCCAGTTTTGTAAAAGTCCTCACAATGCTAACAGAGACCCTTCCTTTCGTTTTCTAAACCAAACAAAAAAGGGCTGAAGTATATCTCTGTAAGTATCCCTTCAAGTGTTCAGCAGCCAGAATTACCATACATGATGCCACTAAGGTTCTCATTGTTTCTTAGTTCTGGTTCTTCCAAGTCTTTCAGTTGAAAACCCAGAACAAATGACCAATCAAGATTATTTCATTAACAACAACACCAACAACAAAATCACAGTGCTAGTTTTTCTTTGTAAAAAGCAAATATGTTTGCATTATATATAATGTTTTTTATGTTTTATGATGTTTTGCATGGAAGAGTTTTGAAGAAATCTATCTGCAGCTCATGCTGGGGACTGATAAAAGCAGCTTTAGTCTTAATTTTGACACTGAAAATATTACTGGTAATGCAGTTTTCTTCTTAGACTCAGAGAGGAGATATTTACGTTCACGTGTACAAATGTATATTTGACTTCCCAAAATGTTGACCAGGATTGGGGTTGAGCATATGACACTTTCAGCTGTACCCAGGCTTCTCTGATATGTGTCACTTTAGACACACATGTCTGCCCTGGATAGAGCATGGTATGAGTTGTTCAGTATTTCACTGGAAATTCCAGTTGAAATATTCTGCACTTACTAATGTTTTTATCAAATTTTAGTTTACATTTCTTTGAGATTGATGCAAGCACAAAGCTTGATTTTTTAACGCAAGATATCTTACTTTTTTGGTAAAAAAAAAATCAAATTTCAATCTGCATTTTATTCATTTGAGTTCTTCTTGGCCTTGAAATCCCATGTGATTTACTGTAAATGTGCTAAAAACTGCAGACTCTGCTGGTTCAATGATATGTTTTCCCTCCTTTTACAGGCCATTCAATTTTGTGAGCACACACACAAATAGGGCAGCATGACTTGGAACTGTTCAAAGCTGCATGCACGTTTTGTAAAAAGAAGCAAAAAGATTATTTAATAATGTATGTTAGTTCCACATAGGCCAGCTTGTATGTTGCATGTTCTTGTACAGTTTGCTCGTAATTACTATACTGAAGTAACCAAGAAATCTAAGCCATCCATTTTTCTTATAGACATTTTGCAGGTTTTAGCCAGGCAAAGTCTGTTAGTCTGGTGCTAAATGTCTATAGATGGACTTTATTTTTTACCCTATGGAAAACGTGATGTAGTATGGACCAAATTCCTTCTAATAAATATTTTGGTGTAGATTCCTACTGTGGGGCTGTAACACATGTAGAAACTCTGTGCACACTAGGTTTTAATTCATAGACATACTGCCTGCACCAAGTGAACTATTTATTATTATTTAACATGCCGGAACTATTCTGCCCAGGGTTCCATAGGGCACAGATTGATTACTGCTCGACCTGCTGAGCAGGAAGAACTGAAGCATTGGTGCACTACTACTAGATTCTGTTCTGTCTTAGTGGCCAAAAATCAATTAATTATAATTCGGTAGTATCTTTCTATTTTGACCACTTGTCTTAACACTCCCCTGTGCTTTTAAATGAACTCCTAACTCATGTTATGTAAACATGTTTAATAAAATTTCCTTTTCATGTCCAGAGTAGTTGTTGTGTTCAGTATGTTCTAAGGTTTGGATGCGACTCTTCTCACTACCAAATTGAATGAGATGTGTAACAGAAGTGAGCAAATAAGTGGTCCATTTAACTGATGTAGAAGCATGTGTTCAGCTGTAGTCTCAAGTCTAGACCTGGGGTAAGTGGGTGCAAGTCATGTGATTTCAATGATGTTGCATTCCCTTCCATGAAGGAGAGAGCCAAATTGTGCTCTCATTTATATGCAGTGCAATTGTATTGAAGACATTGGACCAAACTGAGACTTGGTGTAAGCAGATGCAACTCATTTGAGTTCAGTGAGATTACATCTGCTTATACTGGGTTGGATTTTGGTCCAGTGGAGTTGCACAGATGCTGGTCTCAGGTCTGTATTTGGTGTAAAAAATGCTATTTAGGTACAAAGGGCAAATTCTGCTCTCTTGCAATCATTTAAATCCAGAATAACGCCATTGTTATTGACACCAATACATATATTATGAATAATTATTTATGCCAGTGTAGCTGAGAGCAGAATTTGGCACTAAATGTTGTTATTAGAGAAGCAAAGATGGTGTATTGTGTTTGATTTTTAGTTCTCCTTATCCTCTAGATATCATTTAATATAATTTAGAAATACCCTAAAGACTATCACATCACTTTGTACACATACATTTATTGCCTTGTTTAAATGAATACATAACTAAGCTTCAGCAAAATGAATTATTAAAATGATAACTCTATTCACAAAAAAGAACTTTGTTTCTACTTCTCTGGGGGGAGAATGATCTGTGAAATACAGAGGACATTATGATATCGTAAAATCTTCTCAAGTTAGGTGAATGAATGTTTCATGACTTCCATGGCTTTGGATATTGCATCCAAAAACTAGGATCTTTTTCTTACCCATCCTCAGAAATAAATTAAACAAAATTGTTTAGTATTCTGGATCCCCTCTATAACACAGAAAAAGTATCAGCAACATTTTAAACATTTTAACCTTATTTTCAAGCACAGTGTATCTAATGAATAAGCAATACATGAATGAAGCATTAGGGAGAGAAGTGACTTTTTAACCCCACTAGATGGTAGAATCTGTGAAGACAGACAAGACAGGTGTTGCTCCCCCTCTTCTGCTGCTGTTGCCTTTTGAATTGCTCATTGTTGAGTGATGGGATTTTAGCATCACAGATAAGTCAAAAGAACAGGAGTACTTGTGGCACCTTAGAGACTAATACATTTATTTGAGCATAAGCTTTCGTGGGCTACAGCCCACTTCTTCGGATGCACCCACGAGATGCACCTGTAGCCCATGAAAGCTTATGCTCAAATGAATTTGTTAGTCTCTAAGGTGCCACAAGTACTCCTGTTCCTTTCGCGGATACAGACTAACATGGCTGCTACTCTGAAACAGATAAGTCACTCCTCGCTTCACCCTCCTACTTCTCCTCAGAGAGGAGGACACAGTATCACTTTACAGATAATGTACATCATAAAAGTAAAGATACTAAAATTCATAATCACTAAAATTTAAGCATATGATCTGACATTCATTTTCTTCATGACAAGAGTTTATTCAACTTTATATTGAAATCCCTTTATAATTTACTGCCTTATTACAGAATAAAAGCTGTTAGCCTATGTGGCATAGTGCTGGGACCTTAAGAACTGCTGAAGGCAGATAGGTAGAACGGGCTGCACATTTAACAGCCTCTTCTCCGTGTAAGGCACAAAAACCTTATATTTGCATTGCCCAGCTGACTAATCAGATACAGCACCTGAATGAAAGCCTGAAAACTGAGTGCTGTATATCCAAACTAAACTAGAAGAATTTTAAATGGATAAAATCCTTAACATCTGTTCACAAATGTTATGTATATACCAGGGTTTTATTTATATCCTGAAACGTTACATTTGATTAAGACTTACATTCCATCACAACCATTTCTGTTTTTCATTAGCTCCGTTAAGTAGTAGTAGCTAACCCATCTCTGGCAAGAAGACTATAGGCCACCTTTGCCTCTGTTGTAACGCTATTGATTCAATGTGTTTAAGTCCCATAATGCAGCTGAGCTGTCCTCCAATGTTATACTAGTATAATACTTAGGATATAGATGCATTTCCTCAACTCATCCTATGGTCTATTCAGACCATCTCTGGAGGTATCCAGGAGGAAATTAAACCTCCAATAGCACTTGTCAAGAAGAAGATAATATCAACATTCTTGACAATTATGCCCTGGCAATTAAAAAAAAAAGTACTGATCTGTACAGTCATATGGTCAGTGCATTTCCTTAAACAGTTACTACATGACTGACCATGAGTACTCTGGGGTATGCACGGTCTGAAATATGTTACCTGTTCTACATGGAAAATACACACCAGACAGAGTAAATATTTTCTAGGCTTTATTGCCTACATGCAGCACTGAAAAAGAATGCATAACATGCAGCATTGTGCGAACTGAGTCATAAGGGGAAAAGAGTCAACAGTACCATCCTCTGTAGACAACAACATGGTAGTTCACCCCTGCCAAATCACTGGATTACCTACAGTACAGCGTTATCTGAAAACAGTTTCAGGTATTTAAGGAACACAATATCCTTAAATGAGGCCACAAAGAATTCAAAATATAAGGGTCCTTGCCAAGGGTATCCCTTAGAAGTATTTCCCCCAGTTTGTTTCTAGAAATAAATGGAGATATCCCATCTCCTAGAGCTGGAAGGGACCTTGAAAGGTCATTGAGTCCAGCCCCCTGCCTTCACTAGCAGGACCAAGTACTGATTTTGCCCCAGATCCCTAAGTGGTCCCCTCAAGGATTGAACTCACAACCCTGAGTTTAGCAGGCCAATGCTCAAACCACTGAAATATCCCTCCCCCCTTGACAATTATGCCCTGGCAATTAAAAAAAAAAATTCTTGGCCTTGTTTGATGGGCAGATACCTCCAGGATCACACCATTGGAATACAGTCCTGTGGTCACATCTAGAAAAGGATCTATAGGATTACCAGCCACCCTGTAACATTTTGGCTGATATCTGAATTGTGGTTCACCTGAGATGAGGTATCTCAAAGGTCTGACAAAGTTCTATAACCATACACCAAGAAAGTTTCTCTGTGCATGACATACCACAAGCTGTTTCTTAATTCTTCCCTATACAACCCACCGGTCATTGTTTATGTACCTCTTTTGGAAGTGTGTCTAAGTTCTCACATGCCTGATAAAGTGCAACAACAAAGTCCATAGTGGCTCCTGTGATAAAACATCATACCTGGAGAGAGAAAAGATAGTCCAGTGGGTAGGGTATTAGCCTAGAATTGGGAAGAGAGGGGTTCAGTTCCCTACTCCGGAATAGACTTCCTATGTGGTTGTGGGCAATTCACTTAGGGCCAGACCTTTAAAAGTCTTTAGGAGCCCAACTCCTATCTTTTCAATCTGGCCCTGTCTCTTTGTGCCGCAGTTTCCCATCTGTAAAATGGGGATAAGTGTACTTCCTACCTCAGTGGTGTGGTCTGAAGATCAATACAGTAGTGATTGGGCGATCCTCGGATTCTATGGTAATGACCATGTAAGTAGGTCGATAGTAATAGAGCTTATTCCTGGGGTTTATAGTATTTCTCCAATGCCTGAGAAATATCTTATAGTGATGTGTTTAATGTGGAGGAATGCCACTAAAGTCCCGCTCCAGAAAAATAAATTTGACATCCCATGATTTGTTAGCTCTTTCTCATCAATACCTGGTGCCACCAAAGCAGTGTTTAACACTGAAAGTATAGCATTGTCACGTTTTGTGCCCTCCAGGAAGGTCAAATCAACTACAGACGTTAACACTACCCCCAGTTCCAACTGCATGTACCAAAATTTTTTCACCACTTTACCACCAATGGGTACTGTCTGTTCTGACTTGCCAGCCTGTTCCCTTCCATTGGTGGCAAGGGGGTCTTTTGAAATGCAACAGTATGTTACAAAAAATGCTTACATGCATTTACTAGCACCCAACCATAGAAGAGCATGGAATAAATCCATATATCACACATTTCATATAATTACACTAGGGTCCTAGCTAAGCCCTCAGTGTTTAAAGGACTCCTGTCAGTTAATTTAGTCCAAACATTCAGTGTTCACAAAATAAAGTTTTATGGGCTTTGAAACCAGAGGGAAAATAAGAGGCACCCAAATGCTGTAATTGTTTAATCATGATTTTAAACCAATCATATGACCAAGGGTGGAAGGGCTGCCTCATAATGTTTGAATGCTTGAGGTTGGCAATACCGTAGTTGCCACTGTGCCAGAAGGTCTCTGGCCAATGGGAGTAGATCAGGATTTAGAGTGTGTCCCAAATGCCCCAGACAAAGACAATCTTTATGGAACAATCCATTTACTTATATGTGCTTAGCTAAGTCTGTGGGACTGAAGCTTGTGCTTAAACTGAAATACATGCTTATGTACTTCCCTGACTTAAGGCTGCACTGTTGACTTGGGCCCCAGACAGGAGGTCCCAGTACCTGGAGACACAGGCATGAATCCTAAAGTGGCTCTGTGGTGTGACTGGCAGAAGGTAGACTTCTGGAAAGATGCAAGGTCTGCTGAAACTCAGTGTGAGTAGGAAGGCAGCCAGGGAGGTTAGTACTGGGACAATGATGCACCTGCTGAGTTTAGGGGGAAACAGGAGAAAACGGATAGATCATGAGTTTATTTAGCTCCCATCCTTTGATTTAGAAACCTGAAAACAAGAATAGTGGCTATTATTTGGCCAACTCCTGCAGCCCTTGCTCAGGCCAAACTCCCACTGAAAGCAATCAGCATTTTCCTGAGAGTAAATAAAACAAAAGCCTCCCAGATTTGGCCCAATATTATTAACTTAATATTAGAAATCCAATATACAGAACAAGAAAGCAACCAGTGCCTAACTTTTAGGTGCCTAGATGACCATAGGAACAGCACTGCAACCCACAAAGCCAAGTAACATGCATAGGCTCTCTATACACTGAATGGGAAGAGACTGGGGACTAAGAATGCGATCCACAAAAGCTGATGGGAGATGCCAATGTGCTAAGACTCACCCCTTTCTTAGAGCTAGGTGCCTAGCTCTTCTCTAGTGATCCTAACTCCTTATACCTGGAGTGGCTGCACTCCAGATCAAATGTAGTGATGCCTCCATTATAACTTTGAGCCCAATGGTTAGACCACTCACCTGGGATGTGGGAGAGCCAGGTTCAAATCCCTGCTGAGAGTGAGAAAGGCTTTGAACAGGAGTTGCCTCTTTATTGGCATGGTGCTCTTCTCCTTGAGCTGTAGTCTTCTCATTGAGTTAGTCTGATGTAGTGCACCCTCAGTCTCTCCTGGTGAAACTGTGCCACTGTGGATACATAAAGAGGGACAGGGCCAGAGAGAGAGAAATGAGTGTGTAGTACAGTGGTTAGGGCACCCACTTATGGGCCAGAAGACCCTGGGTCAAGTTCCCTTGCTCCCTTCACTCTCTCTTTATCCATTCAGCGGGAGAGATGCGTGGAACCTTATGTCAGGATACACCCTAGCTCAATGGTCATCACAATCTCCTGAGAAGTAGGAGACCCCTGTTCAAACCTTTCCTCACTGCTCTGCTAAGGAGGGGAGGATTTAAACCTCAGTCTCCCATATTCCAGGTGATACTCTAACCACTGGGCTACAAGTGATAAGGTGGGCAGCAGCACCACTACTGCCTCCTCCTCTTGCTGGATTTTGAATGGGGCCAGATCCAGTGGGTTTTTTCAGAGAGCACGGTAGGCAGCCAAACACCCTGCATTGTAAATCACTCTGGGGATTAGGCAGGAGATTCCTAGAGGGAGGCAGCAGGGTACATGCCCAGAGGCATAACCATAGGTGCCTAGGGAATTCAGGTGCCTACAGGGTTCAGCAATAGCTTTTGGATTGTAGTGGGGAATTTAAGAACCTAAAAACAGGACTTAGGTGCCTACATCTGGGTTTAGGCACCTAAGTAGCTTTGTGAATTCCAGCCCTAGTGCTTTTCAACCGAATGTAAGTGGACTGTTGTCCCCTTACTAAAACTCAGTGGGGGTGTTTTGGTTGGCTAGCCCCCATAACCAAAAGGCAGGAGAAAGGTCGATGGCAAATCAGGACCCTGAGACTGACAGTCCCCAGGAACAATGGGGAGAGGCCAATGCTCCAGGTCAGCCTGATTGACAGGGCGGGCGGGCTAATCGGGGAGTCAGGAGGCGGGGGGGTCTTGTCCTCCGTGTGAGCTGGAGTTGCCTGGGTCAGACAGAGTGGGGCCTAGCTAAGGAGAGAACAGGGGCCTGAGCTGAGCTGGGGAGCAGAGCTGTGCCAGAGCCAGAGGGGCCAGAGAAGAAGCCCAGGAAGCAGGTCAGTGCTGGGAGCAGAGTCACAGAAGCAGCCCACAGAGCTAGGGTTACCATATTTCAGCAAGCAAAAAAGAGGACGGGAGGAGCCCCGGCCCTGCCCCTCCCACTTCCCGCCCCCCCAGAACCCCCAACCCTCCCCCTGTTCCTTGTCCCCTGACTGCCCCCTCCTGGGACCCCTGCCCCTAACTGCCCCCCAGGACTCCACCCCCTATCTAAGCCTCCCTGCCTCTTGTCCCCTGACTGCCCCAACCCTTATCCACACCCCCACCCCCAGACAGACCCCTGGGACTCCCACGCCCCATCCAACCACTCCCCACCCCCTGACAGCTCCCCCCCAGAACTCCCAGCCCCCCACCCCTCCCGCTCCTTGTCCCCTGACTGCCCCCTCCTGGGACCCCTGCTCCTAACTGCCCTCCAGAACCCCACCCCCTACCTAAGACTCCCTGTGCATTGTCCCCTAACTGCCCCCCAGGACCCTACCCCCTACCTGTACCCTGACTGCCCAAAACTTTCTCCACTTCCCCAAAAAGCCCCCCCATGAACTCCCGACCCCCCCGTTTCTTGACTGCCCTCTCCAGAACCTCCCTGCCCCTTCTCCTGCCCCCTGGCCCCCTTACCCTGCTGCTCAGAACATGGTGTTGGGCTCTGTGCGAGCCGGACACATGGCTGCGCTCCCCAGCACAACAAAACCCGGTCCCTGGCCCTGCACAGTGCTGCCGGAGCCGGGCTGCAGGGGAGAGCTGCCGGCTCAGAATGCAGGGCGGAGCTCCTCTACAGCTGCTCCGGAGTCCAGCCCGTGACTTTCCTGGAGCCCTCCCAGCCGCTCGCTCTGCTCTGCCGGGGGAGGGGGGAAATCCTGGACATTTAGAGTGCTTTACAAATTCCCCCCGGACGCTATTTTTAGCACAAAAAGGAGGACATGTCCGGGTAAATCCGGACGAATGGTAACCCTACACAGAGCAGACCAGTGCTGGGAGGGGAGTTGCAGCAACGAGAGCCAGAGGGGCAGAGAAGCAGCCCAGGGAGCTGGAGGCAGAGCAGCAGCAGTGCTGAGGCAGAGTGGAGCTGGAGCTGGGGCTGGAGAAGTCCAGAGCGGTGAGCAGCTGGGGAAAGCAAGGGGGACCCTGGGCAGTGGGCCCAGCACAGGGAGACACCCCCAGCCAAGAGCCCATGCAGGCCAGACTTGGAGGGGAAATAGTAACCCCAAGGGGGCAGGGGCGACGTTGGGAAGAAGGGTCCCGCCACCTAAAACCTGAGAGCATGTGGCCACCGCCAGAGCAAGTGTCCAACCCGCAGCATCCCTGCAGCACAGCCAGGGCCTGAGAAGGAGCCTGAGACTTGTGAGGAACAGACTGAACTTCCCTTACATTCCAGAGATGCTGGTTGTGATGTTCCTGTGCCACAGAGCAGGGTTATGTGTTTTCTTTTAACCTTTCCCATTTTTTTCCTTAATTTTTTAATTGATTGCTGTTTAATAAATTGTATTTGCTTTGAACTGTATGTAATGATCAATGGGTCAGGGAAACATCCAGTGCAGAGTGAGCACTTAGCCCCTGCCCTAAGTGACCACAAGGTTGAGCCCTCCAGGAATCCTGGGCCCAGACTTATTGGGGTTACGAGGACTTTGCCACACATGAGAATGGAAGAGGAGACTTCAAGGGCAGGGAGGCCTCTGGGTTAAGGAAGTGGGAGCGAAGACGCAGATCCTTTCGCTAGCTCATTTCACTGGGGTAGTATATAAGCCAAGAAAGTTCCCCACAATAGTGGGACCATTCCCCCGCTTACACATAGATTAAGACACTTCCTGCCCTGATGAATAGTACTCTAAGTACTCTAATGATGGAATTACCCTACACTGAGTCACAAACACTCTGAGAGCTGCTAAGAGCCTACACTGTAACTGAAATCTCCTGACACATACTGAATAAGTCAGTGATTCTCAAACATTTTTTATTGGTGACCCCTTTCACACAGCAAGCCTCTGAGTGCAAACCCCCCCCCCCCCGATCAATTAAAAATGCTTTTTCTAATATATTTAACACCATTATAAATGCTGGAAGCAAAGCGGGGTTTGTGCCTCCCCCCACACCCAATGTAAGAACCTTGCAACCTCCTGGGTGGTCCAGACCCCAATTTGAGAACCCCTGAAATAAGTAATCGCTGGGAATAATGAATATCAAATAGTGTATTTCAAGACAGTAATTCTTACAAGTAGCTTTGCTGACATTATGCACTGTGGAAAGGAGATTTGAGCAACTTCTCAGAGAACCCTTTAATGGTACATGATGGAATTGAAACTTTTGTATAGGAAAAAACCCCATGGGAACAAGTTAAAGGTAACTTGCAAAGTTTTGGGTTTGTTCCCATCTTTTATTTTCTTATGTTGTATAAGAAAGACCCCAAACATTGGGGGTCTAGGGGGAGGTTGGCAAGGGGAAGATTCTGCTTGTTCTTTACCATGGAAATATCAGAGTTATTCCTTTTTTTCTCCTTGTTTTTTCTAAAGAACCTCCTAGATGTCTGAGAACAAATGATGCCCCCTAAGACCTGAATGGAAAGGTTGAGGGTGTTAGGTATTGAAGAAAGGTTTCGTTGCTACAAAACATGACTTAGTCCATTGCAGTTAACAAAACCAGATATAAAACTGAGTTTTAAACAGTATGGCAAATGTCTCAATTGCTTAGTCTTTATTCTGCACTCTAGTGATGCACTCATTCCCTGCAGACTTCCAGGGCAGACAAGAGACCTAAATTTCTCATTTTCTAATGTTAAACCAAAACCTAACTGTAGGCTGGCAAACCCACTCCACAGCCTGGAACAGCCACAGCCAGTTCATTTTGGGGCTCTTTCTGTTTATTCTCTAACACAGAAAGAGAAACTATGGAATGGTAATAGGATGTATTTGTCCTGTTCTCAGCCTAGATTGCAAGGTCTTCTGTTAGCTTAATAGTCAGGTCTGTCCTCAACCCAAGGGTGTCCACAGGATATGTTTGCGCTCTCACAGCCTTCTGCTACAACCACAAAGAATAAACTCTTTTCCCTCTCCTGCTTCCAGGCTCCCTCCTGCCTCTGAGGCCCTCATTTATATCTCCAAGCTGGGACTCATCAGTCCCAATCACTTAAAGCTCTTCAGCTGGTTTGGATGATTCCCAGCAACTCCTCTCCAGAACATGGCTGGCTGCTCTTTGGCCCCCTTGACCCTTAAAGGGACAGATCACCCTGTTACATTAACCTTGCCAGTTGTTCTTATCCATCATAAAAAAGAGAAAGGGCAGAGGCCCATTTTATTTTCCTTTGCAGGTCATCTTGAATAAGAGTTTAACAACAGTCATGTCAGAATGCTTTGCTTTGGTATCTGTATAATCGTCCATCCTCTCAATATATTAAGGCTCTTCATTAGATTGGTTATACCCATTCAAATTTTCCATAAAGCATGTCCCACAACATAAATCTCAGCAGAGAAGGAGAGGGAGACAAACATTCCCATGGTAGAGAGTAACTTTTCAGGGCTAAGCGTTTGCCTTGTTTTGTTTTCTAGACCTTTATTCACTGCTTTTCAGTACTAACCTTAGCCTTCTTCTTCTTCCATCAGCCACTTGCCTGAAAAGTGTTTTCTGGACTGTAGCTTTTTCCAGTGAAAACCTGTTGGGTGCGATAACATTGAGGTTCCTTCAGAGCTTGACAGTAAATGGAAAAATATTAAGACCTTCTGAATACTTTTTCTCTCTGGAACTGACCTTCACTTTGTATGTGCCCATTTAAAGGGTAATACGAAAGGACAGATTTTTTTTTCTGTTCCATAAAATTTGAGACACATAGTATATTACACACAGATATGGGATTAGAGTATATAGAGAACCTCACACAAGGCCAAATCCAAACATTTTCACTCAGTTTTCCTGCAGTCTCTATTCTGGCAACTTCCCATTAACTTCAGTATAAGTTTGACTTAGTAAAGACCTGATGATTTTGCTCCTTATAAATACATTAAAATTAAAACTGATAGTATTGTGAGAACCACTTAAAAGCCAATGTTTGTGAAGCATTACCACACGCAGGCATGGGAGGTACAATTGTTATTTCCTGTTCAAAGTACTCTGTCATGCTCAAGGTCTAATTTCAGATGTGTGAAAGTGAAATATCCTGTTTTTGAGCTAGGCAGCAATCTTAGGGTGGCTAGATGTCCTGATTTTATAGTGACAGTCCCAATTTTTGGGTCTTTTTCTTATATAGTCTCCTATTATCCACACACACACACACACCTATTGTCCTGATTTTTACACTTGCTGTCTGGTCACTGAGGTTGTTTGAGCTGAAGATCAACAAAGCGCCCAGGGCCGGCTCCAGGGTTTTGGCTGCCCCAAGCACCCAAAAAAAAAAAAAAGCCACGATCGTAATCTGCGGCAGCAATTCGGCGGGAGGGCCTTCACTCCGAGCCGGAGTGAGGGACCGTCCGCCGAATTGCTGCCGAATAGCTGGACGTGCCGCCTCTCTCTGGAGTGGCTGCCCCAAGCACCTGCTTGACAAGGTGGTGCCTGGAGCCGGCCCTGAAAGCGCCCATAAATATTCACGACAATAAAAAATAGGATTAGTTTCGCCTGTATTTGTGCCTCTTTTGTGGTCAGTTTCCATGGCTATGCTCTAACACAGGAGCTCACTGGTAGGAATGTTCATAGAAACAATATATTTTAAGTGTGTATTCACAGAAAGCAAATTCTGAACTAAAAATGTAAAGGTTCAAACCAGAAACTTGATTATTTGCTTGCAAATTCTTTGGAGCAGGGACTGTGTCTTGTGCAGTACCTAGAACAATGGGGCCCTGATTCTGATTGGTGCTACAGTCATATAAATATTAACAAGTTATCCAACCGTGGAACAGAAACAATACTAGGTGATCTAACCAGTACAGCTCCAATATTCGCGATCCGATGCTCCAAGGCTTTGCAGGACTGAACCCCGAGTTCCATGGCAAAACACCCCAGCTTTATAGTTGTAAATTTCCATTTGAGTCCATGCATTTTGCAATGTCATCCTGTCATCATTAGTCCTTAAGTGGTGTTATCATTTGATGGTTATTGTCGGGCTTCCCATCGTTATCTCTTATTTGTTGTCTCGCCTTCAGGGGTGCCTGCCTCACCTCTGAGGTCATCAATGCTGCTGATGTTTAACATCAGATACAATGGATGTTTTCTGATTGTCTCCTGGTCTTTCCAAGTCTCTCACTTTTTCTTGACCATCTGGACATTTGTGATGGCTTTCACACCTTATCTTTTTCTGATGCATGCATGCCTCATTCACACAAACAATCTCTTACAGAAACCTTCAAAGGTATACAGACAGCAGTGTTGTATATTCGGCAGAATACATTGTAAATCAAGCCTTGCTAAATCTTATAACTAAAGCAATTCACATTGGGGCTTCAGGCCCTCAACATTCCTCTAATCTTCTTAACATAGATACAATAGAGAATCCTGTCTCTTACTTCCTAATTTGTAATACATATAGGAAACCATAGTAGCTTTATAACTTATTCTAAAACAAAAGGGTGACCATAATCACTCATAAGGATTGTTCTGGTCTGTCATTCCTTTCTGCTATTCAAAAAGGGTGGCTGACAGGATGAAATTAAATCATACATTAATTCTCATAGTACATTATAAAATCCAGCTCCTACATGATATCACAACAAACTTCAGATAAATAATCTGAACACCACTAATTATATGTAAAAATTATTTAACAAATAATTAATACATTTGAAAAGGTGGTAAACTCCTCTCAGACAATTTACAAACAGCAAAAATGCTAAATTTAATCAAATAAATTATTAGTTATGAATTTTTCATTCAGTCCTAGGGGTTAGATTAGAGGTGGGCAAACTACAGCCTGCGGGCCACATCCGGGCCGTGGGACCATCCTGCCTGGCCCCGAACTCCTGTCCCGGGAGGCTAGCCCCTGGTCCCTCCCCTGCTGTTCCCCCTGTCCAGCAGCCTCAGCTCACCTCGCCGCCAGCACAATGCTCTAGGTGGCGGGGCTGTGAGCTCCTGGGGCAGCGCAGCTGCAGAGCCAGGGCCTGACCCAGTCTCTGTGCTGCACAGTGGTGTGGTGGCGGTTTGGCCCAGCTCCAGCCGGGCAGCGCGGCTGTAGTGCCGCCAGCCACTGGTGCTCCTCGGTAAGGGGGCAGGGTGTGTGGGGGGTGTTGGATAGAGAGCAGGGGAGTTTGGGGGGTGGTCGGGGGTGGGGGAGCGGATAGGGGTCGGGACAGTCGGAGGGGGGAACAGGGGATTGAATGGGGGCAGGGGTCCTGGGGGGCAGTCAGGAAGGAGGGGTGGTTGATGGGGCAGGGGTCCCTAGGGGGCCATCAAGAATGAGAGGAGGGGTTGGATGGGGTGGCTGGGGTCTGGAGGCGGTCAGGGGACAGGAGGGTTGGATGGGGCAGGAGTCCTGGGGGGGGAAGATAGGAGGTGGGGGCCGGGCCTCTACCTCCTCCCCTAACAATTTACGAAACCTGATGCGGCTCTCAGGCCAAAAAGTTTATCCACCCCTGGGTTAGATGCTAGCCTTGTGTGTGTAACAGGATGTTGGAGCGTGTGGTTAACTCAGTAAGCCACAAGATGTCACTGATGTTTCAAACGACCATAGCTGAAACTGCATTATGAAATGTGAAGACTTTGCTTCATTAAAATCAATGACAAAACTCCCACGGACTTCAGTGGGGTCAGGATAATCATCCAGTCTGAGTCTGAATTTAATCTGTGCCATTGGATTGGGGTATTGCAATGATCGAGATTAGACATGGCTGCCCATGTAAAGATTTGGTTAAATTCAGAAAAGCAACAAAAATTTCTCGCTGAAGCTCATCCTAACATCCTTGAGTTGGAAAATTTACTAGAGTGTTTTCTCATTAGATTTCCAGTGCTGCTTGGTTTTGTCTGGGTCACAAAAGCTGCTAGCATTGCATTGTTAATATTCTCTCCTCCTGCACTGGATGTCAATATAAAGGGAAGAGAAGTTTGGGGTGAAGAAAAAAAATGCTACTGAAACTTTTTTCAGTTTCAATAGATGAAGCTAGGAGCAGTGCATCTTATAGTGTTTTCCCATGTGTTGCATGTATATTTATAAGTGTAGTGAAATTTATGATTATTGACTATCTTAGTCTCATGTTACCATGATACAACATGTACTGCTTTCACTATAACAGCAATATCCAGTATTTTGATAGAAGATCTCCAAGAAAAGATCTCCCAGGATGCAAAAAGAAACTGTATTCATGATTCAGCAGGAGACACATTTTTCTCTGAGACAGTATAGATTATGGGCTAGACTCACCCCCCCATTGGTATAAATCAGTGTAGTTCCATGGACTTCATTGGAAATAAGCCAGTGTACCCTCACTAATAAGGTTCTGGCCCTTAATCTCCAAGTATCATGTTCGGCAGAAGTCCTGTGGTATCAGAAATGCTTTCAGCTCAAGATAAAACTGAAGGAATTAAAGGTTCCAAAATATAGTTGGTGAGGCATATTCACCCGCATATCAGGGATAATTTATGCTGCCTTCCTACATATAGCCTGCAGCGTCAATAGGAGAGAACATTCTTCATTTCCTATTCCAAAGTGCTGTGTTTTATTGCTGTGTGCTACTAAAACAGCTGTCATGCCTTGACAGCCCTCCAGTGAAAGTGCCAGTTGGGCAACAGAGAGAGAGACTTATTATTGACAGATAGAGGGGAGTGCAATACTTGCTTTATATAGTTATAAAGTGCTTTAGGATCCTTCAGGATGAAAAGTGCTCTGCAACTGTACAATGTTATATTATAAACTGACACAACGGGCCAGATCCTACTCTGTGGAGGTGTGGTGCTAGTCCCTGGCATAAAGCTGTCCTAAACCCTGCCCATCCAACTTTAGAGGCTCCTCACATCCTGCAAAGGAAGATCCTGGGGTGATACCGATCCACCACAGTGGGTTCTTTATGATGCCCTCCTCCCAGCTGCTGGTGTTGGAGGTCATGGCTAGGGAAAGGAGGAGGCTGGCATGTCCTTATGTCCTAGTGATTCTTGGCCGCCAAAATAGCCCCTTGGGACCATTGGAGATGGACATAGATTACAGCTGATCTGACAGTGCTCTAATTTGCACTGGGACGGGGCCAGGCGCAGGCAATACTTACAGTTATATTTCAGCTATATGTAGCTATACACCCCTTCAACAAAATACTACAATTATCACTAATGAGGGAAGGGTCTGCACCTGTAAAGCCTCTAATTATGCAGCTCCATCTCTCTCCTATTAGCAGAGGTGGGTTAGGCCTGAAGGGTTTGGTTCATGTGAGCTACATGAAACTAGGGTGACCAGATGTCCCGATTTTATAGGGACAGTCCCGATTTTTGGGTCTTTTTCTTATATAGGCTCCTATTACCTCCCCACCCCCTGTCCCGATTTTTCACACTTGCTGTCTGGTCACCCTACATGAAACAGATTTTGCTCAGAGAGACTGACATTAGACCAATCTGTTCTAATTGACATTCCTGAACCATCAAGAAACCTCCCCCTTCCAATAGGGCACTTTGCACCAGCCCCTTCTCTTCCCCCCCCCCCCAACCCCACCCCTACAATTTCCCCATCTCCTTATTTATCTTATTTAGCCTACACCCAGTACGAGCTCTATTGACAAAGCACTTTTTTGCTGGTATAAACTGTCTGCACAAGAAGGATTTACTGGTGTTGCCATATTGACAAATCCTTTCCAGTGTAGACTAGGCCTAATGCTTACCCTTCCCCCAGCCCATGCACAATCCACACAAGGGGTCGTATGGGATGGCAGGAATCTGCTGTCCCCTTCTCACTCGCACAGAATATAAAAGCAAGAGAAGGGAAATACTCTGCCACTGCTAGCTCTGCTTCTGAGCTGGCTACAGATACGGGCCCATAATTCCTAGCCAGGTAACAAGGGAAATCATAACCACCACCCTTTCCTCTCTACTCCTCCCCCTCACTGATCTCCCATATACACATTCTCCCCAGGGTCCCTTAGTAATCATAACTAAGGATTACACGTTCTCTCTTCCTTGGTGTGTAGTTGGCAGTTCTACCTGCACACCCAGCTCTGAAAATCACAGGATCAGAGGAGCTTCTCACATCAATGCAAGAGCTGCTCCTGCAGGCTCCAAAATCCCATGACCCATGATGAGTTGTTGAGCATAAGCAATTCTACTGTAGAAATCTTTTTAAGGGCTGGTCTATGTGGGTAAACACTGCTGCTTCCCCCAGAAACCCACCTATAGACAAGGGACAACAGCCCCTCCCAGGTAACCCTGTGAAGACACTGCTGGAGATTGGCTATCTTCTGCCCTCTGAAGAAACTGGGGGAGAGGAAATCAAAATATCAGCTCCCACCATACCCCAGAATCCATCTATGTTATGGTCCAGATCCAGAACTTGCAGAGAGATGAGGTTAGGGCACCTGAAAGGAAGGCAAAAGTAAAAAGGTGCTACATTCAAAAACATCTGAAGTCACAGATCACACTAGAAATCAACCCTATCCTAATTTCAGGTGGGCTCACAGTTCTCTCGATGAAGTTTAATAGTAATGGTGATGAATGTAATTTCCCACTGGCATTTATGTCATTTTTTTTAATTCTTTAGTAGCTTTTGTATCTTTGCATGCTTTGAAAAGATGGAAAATAATACCATAGTTAAAGTGTGTTTTAAGTCATTCTGTTGTGTAGAGTGTTTTTCTGCCGATGTGCTGGTTACCTAGGAAACTGCTGTAGGGTGGAATTTGGATAGATACGTTGTCAATAATGTGAATTGTAAGTGGATTTTCAAGTGGTGGAAAGGGAATAAAATGGTATTGAACAAGTAAATGCTTGAAATATGAGGATTGTGGGCCAGATTTTCTGACTCCTCAGGGTTTAAATGTATCTAATTTGCATGTGCAAATATTAGCATTATGCATGCAGTCTGGTAGTTGAAATGACAAAAAATGCATTTGTGTGAACTGGTAAATGAACTGCAAGTGCAATTGTGTGCACAAAGTGGGCAAGAATCTACTCTAGATGTGCAAGAGGAAAAGAACTGCATTGATGTTTTAAACTAGGGTTACCATACGTCCAAATTTTCCCAGACATGTCCGGCTTTTTGGTCCTCAAATCCCTGTCCGGGAGGAAATTCCAAAAAGCCGGGCATGTCCGGGAAAATAGGGAGGGGTCGTGGGGCTTGGATCCAGGCTGGAGCTGCTGGGGCTGGAGCCTGAGCCGCTGGGGCCGGCGGTGCTCGGCCGCCAGCTGGCGCCGCTCGGCCAGGGCCGGGCCGGAGCGGCTCGGCCGGAACCGGGGCCCGGGCCGGAGCCACTGGGACTGGGGCTAGGGTTGCTCGGCCGGCGCCGCTCACCCGGGGCCGGGCCAGAGCCGCTCAGCTGGAACCGGGGCCCAAGCCAAGCCGGGCCAGAGCTGCTGGGACCGGGGCTGGGGGTGCTCGGCTGCCGGCCGGCGCTGCTCGGCCAGGGCCGGTGCCCCAGTGCCCGAGCCGAGCTGGAGTCGCCAGGGCCGGGGCGGGCCGGAGCCGCTCGGCCGGATCCGGGGCCGGCGCCCCAGGGCCCGAGCCGAGCTGGGCCGGGCCAGAGACACCAGGGCCACAGCCACTCGGCCAGGGAGGCCGGACTGGGCCACGCCTTCTCGCGCTCCCCCGCCACCACCCCAGCCCCAGCTTACCTGCTGCCTCCCTGTTTCAGGCTTCCCGCGAAAAAGCAGGGGAGGGGGAGGAGCAGGGGGCGGAGCATTCAGGGAAGGAGGGGGTTGTGGGGGGACTTTGGAGAAGGGGCGGAGTTGGGGTGGGGCTGGGGGCGGAGTTGGGGCGGGGCCTGGGCCGTGGCATGTCCTCTTTTTTGTTTTTGTTAAATATGGTAACCCTATTTAAACAATATGTCCAGTGTATTCACATATAGTGTGGAGACTTTAAAAAACATGGCTGCCTGTTGTGTAGACTTGAGCTGCAACATTGGGTGTCTAGAAAAAAATGCATTATTAAAAAAAATGTTATGAAGCATTTGATGATCTCAGGACCTGTCCATGAAGGGTTGTGGAGTCATTTATGTAAGGAAACATTATTGTTCATTGAATATTTTCAGGGAACTGTTCAAGTTTTCTAGTAGGCACTTGTAATATGTTAAAAGACATGAGACAGCAAATGGATGATTCTGAGGGAGTTTTACCAGGGGTTTTATCTTCATAGCTATACTGCAATCAGCAATCCATTCAAATATCTACTTATCTAAGGCAGCAGTTCTCAAACTTATTTGACTGGGCTCTACTTCTTTGTATCTGTAGTCATTTATGCCCCGCCTACTCCACAAATATATATTGCCACAAGTTCTGAAAGAAAAGTGGAGAAAGTAGCTGCTGGCTGGGTGCCCAGCTCTGAAGGCAGCACTGTGCCAGCAGTCGCATAATGGGTGGCGATTTGAGAAGTGATATTTGTCATCACTTTTCACAGCAGACTTAGCACCCCATTGCTACCATTACTTCTGTGCTGCCGCCCTGGGTCTGACAGCCAGAAACTTACTGCCTCCAGGTGAGGGATTGCAGCGGAAGGAGATCCTGAGCCAGGCTACCTCTCGGTGAGGGACTGAGGGGGGGAAGGATAGCCCAAACCCGGGCTGCCTCCTAGTGAGGGATAGTTTGAGATCTACTGATCTAAGGTACTTATATGGCCCCCGTCGCCATGGTAGCTGAGTTTCTCACAAACTTATTAATATATTTATCTTCACAACCCCCCTGTGAGATAGGGAAGCACCATTATCCCCCATCACCGGAAGGAGATGCTCCCTAGCAACCACTACTAAGCCTTACATGGCTCTGAAGGCACTTCCAGCCTTGATCTACAATTTTTGATCTTTTGCTTGGCATAGGATGGTTCATGCTGTAAGCTCAGAGTGAGACTCTAAGTCTATACAGTTACATAAACAAACAGACCTCAGAATTTGTCTCTCGGCACTTTTAAATAAACAAAACCTCAAAGGCAATGGGTTAGTTGCAGCACTTGAGACAAGTCCCTGACCTGGCCTGGGGTTCTGAGATGGCACTGAAGAGTTCCTCTGCCACAATCTGACCCCTGTGCCCCTGAGAAGAAGCAGGCAAGCCTTCTTAACTGGCCTGCTAGCTCCAGATTGGTCCGCAGCTTCTCCTGGCCCTTCTAGGCTTCTGGAGGACTAAATCTTGTTGGTAGCCCAGCCTGAGCAAAGTGGTGTCAGGGCACCAATGCCTCCAGCAGGGGCAGGAAAGGCCTGATAGATCACCCCTTTTTACAGAGAGAAAATGTAGGTACAGATTCTATAGTTTGAGTGGTGAGTGGCTGGAGAGGAGCTAATGAATGAGTGTTTCACTTGTCTAGAGTTGCCTGACATGGTAAGTGGCACAGAAACATTTTTTGTTGGTTTCATTTCTGTGCCTGTAGTCACAGATCTCCCAACACACCAATGTCTTGGAAGATATGTGATGCCAGCAATTAGTTTTGCATCCTGTCTGAAAGTGCACTGAACCACAACTTCCTGGAATTTCAGTTGCACAATACATTTAAATGAGCAAATGCAAACTTTTTGTAGCTCAGTCTCATTATGGCAGGTGTTACCAGGCGAGGTTGTCACACTGTCTTTCAATTTCCTTTTCCCAAGTATGTGAGCAAATTTTGACTTTTGGAAAGACATGCCCTATTGTCAGTCTTGGGTTACGTAAGCATAATGGGCCAGGTGGTAATATTATGCATAACTAATTATGCATTTCAGCATACTTCTCTGTGGAAGCTCAGGCCAGAGCTCAGACTTTTCAGGGCTTTAATTAAATTAAAAAAACATATTACACAGCATTAAACCACTGAGCATGACATATAAACATCTGCAGCCAGCACTTGGAACACTCATGAAAACTTTTCTTGAACAACTATTATGTGGTAACTCTATTGGTGTTGCCCTCCCAGGCTTGCCCACTTTGATGCTGTTACATAGGTATGCCTTGGCGCACACACATGCACATACACACACGTGAACACACATACACAGCCATGCTCCTTGTGATGCTTCTCGGGGCATCCAGGGCTGTGACCCACTTTGGTGCCCCCTGCCTCCAGCCCCTGTGCCAGCTGAGTGTCAGCTCCCTAACACTACCAGCCTGTCAACCACTCTAGCACTCCCTTCTAGGCTATACCACACTTGCTTTTGCCCTGCACCCCAGGCCCTAAGTCCTTTACAAAACATCCACCCTGGTTGTATCCAAATCCTGATCACTGGATACCCACCGAAATCCCAGCCCCTCCATTCCCAAAGGAACAGTGTACCCCACTTTACCTGCTTTGCCTTAGCCCGCCGCTCCTGTGTCACACATGCAACACTGGAGTTCAATTACAGTTAAATAAAAGGAAATTTATTTAAGACAGAAAAGAGATTCAAATAGAAACAAATGGTGTGATGGAAACAAATGGTTACACTACAGAACAAAATCAAAATGTGAACTAAGGCCTACGCTTAACAGTTACCTTTCCTACAGTGCTTAATTTTTAATGAAAGAGGAGCCGGGGCTCAAGCAATTATTTTACATTCATTGGTGAGTGGGGCAAGTCCAGACATGCAGGGGCTATGAACTGCCAAGCCTAGAGGTACCAGGGCTCAGCCCTGGCAAGCCCTGGCACAAATTAAACACTGTTTTCCTAGCTACTAAATTAGATGCTCTCCCCACAGTTCAGTCTTTTGCAGTGCTGGCTAGCCCCAAGGAGCAAGGCCCAGTCTTTCATGAAGGACCCCCACTCACCAAGGTATCTCCTCAGTGAATGGACCCAGAATGTCTTTCTCCACCCTGTGATAGACTGAATCAGTCTTTCGTCTCTCTTCATAGACAGAGTGATCCTCTCACTGTCATACTGTTCCTTTTAATTTCCAAGTAGTTCTGATGTTTATAGTTTTTCTATTGACTTTTCTGGGTTGTTGCAATGGTGGACAATTGAGCAATACACTGCATAATCGGCTAGCCAGGGTGGGGTGACAGCCCCCTTTCATTTGACTGGGCCATCACCAAGACCTCTGAGTCCCTAGTGACTCACTTTCATGCCAAGACCATAAGGGCACAGTTTTCAATATAGTTACATTATTCCTTATATATTATCCATATATACATCTCACAATGATTATGAGTTTTGAATTAATTACAAGCTTTCAGTAGAGATCTCACATGCTACCCTTTGTGGATAAATACCATGAAAGTAGTATATTAGGTGTAGTGAGTTCGTCAGGTCTGAGGCAGAACCTGCTTTTAAATCGTGAACCTCCTGCCAGTTGGCACTCAAGGCCGCTATGTCACACTCCCTTCTGATCTTTTCCTGGAGAGGAATTCTCAGTCCCTTCAGCATGGCATCAGAAGTGCATGTGTGTCACCTGTTTTCCTCAGCATGAGAGAAGAATGACAGCTCCACAGTTCCCCTCCAAACTTCGCAAAATCTCCTCAGCAAAGTGGTATGAAAATCCTTAAAGCCAGCAGCAGCCATTCCAGTCCCATCCAGTCTGTAGTCTGGATCCAGTGGCACAGGCTCTGAGATGCAGCTCTCACAGCAGATACATCTGAGCCCTGCATTGTTCAGCTGCTGAGTCCCTACAGAGCTCCAGTTGGCTCAGCTCTCAGATGATGCATGTGTGGAACCTGTTCTGCTGCCCTGTTTGCCTTTAATGGAAACTCTCTGCATAGTTCAGAGACAGCTGCTGAGCGGGTTCAATAACTACCACTCTCCCACTTCTCTAGATGCCTCTTGGCCGTTCTAACTAAGTGTCCTACGCTCCTTTCTGCCAGTGTGTAGAAACACACAATATTAAACAAAAATCCATATCTCTTCCCCACTGCTTCTCTCCCAAAATAATAATAATAATAATAAATTAATGTATTATTATAATAAATTGCAGCACTGTAAGCGTGTGAGTTACACAAACTTTTTTGCATAGAGGCAGCTTGGGGAGAGAAGGAGCTGTGTGAGCAGCAGGAGTGTTTGCTCTTTGCCCTGGCCTCTGATTAGAGTCAAATCTTGAGGTAGAGTTGCTCTCTGGGAATAGGGCATTGATGTTTGGCTTGAATTCCTGGTTGAAGGGGTCGTCCTGCTTGCTGTTTGACTATCTCATTTCACGACTGGCATATGTGTGTAAATATTCTTACAGTATATGCACACTGTGCATCACTGATTTCTCCTCCATTGGAGGCCATCCTGAAAGGCCACAGACATCTGCTACCACTCAGCATAGGGGTGACACTGGTGTCAAAAGAAGAAGAACAATATTTTGAATATCTCGCCCATTGTTTGTATCTAAACAGCTACTTATGGCCAGGATACATTCAATGGGTGTTTTCACTTTTTAACAGCATTTAAATCAGAGAAGGGCCTGAGCCAAAATTCTGGAACATGGCTGAACTTTGAAATAGTTCCAAACTTCACAGCTGGCCCCTCTCTGCATAAACTGAGCTGAATGAGTGCCCTGGATCTGAAACCACCACCACCACCTTGAAAACTTTCAGATCTGGATCCAGACTTTCCACTTGGGGCCCATCTGTAATCTGTAAAGGATGTGCAATGATTGGGAGTCTATATGTTTAATAAGCAACTGCCTCAATATTTTCAATGTACATGCTTCACACATGTTGCAAGAAACCACTCATCCTGCTTTTGTAATTCCCAGCAGCAGTAAGCAATAATATATTAAACAACGGCAGATGATAGTAAATATATAAAAAAACAGTCACAATTTTCAGGGTGTGTTTAAAGTTTCATTTATCAGTAGTACAAATTCTGAGAAAGGAACTTGGGGAGTATTGCTGCTGTGATTAGATACCTGTACTGAGACTTGCGCTGTAGCCCAAGCCTTGCAAAATATATGGTTACTGAACATTCCTCCTACTGTGTACCATCATTTTTACCTAGATTATGTGAGGCATGTACTTTGGAGAAGGAGATTAAAGTAATTTGGACTATAGGGACCGCTCTAATTTGTCAGTGGACAAGAAAACCAGAACACAGAGTGAGTCTTTGCTCATGGAATTCAAGCCTACTTCTAATTTGATTGCATACATACAAACACATTCATATTGACCCACAAACAAGGGATTGTAATAAAACATCAATCAACCACAGAGTTATGTTCAAGTTGCCTCCAGAAACAAAAATATCCATTCTGTAAATCACTCTGCTCCGAGTCTTTAAATTCAACAAATGGTCTAATTAATCATTTGTGTGAATGGAGAAAGATTTGAGTTAATGTAAAAGTAGCCAGCTTGATATATCAAACATAAATTTACACATAGACACAGACTGGGTCAACAAACGTGTCCCAGAATTCTTGTACATGTCCATTATCTTTGGAATTCCCAAAAGGAATAGGGTTTATGTGTGTGTATGTGTGTGTGTGTATTTACATAATTTATGTAAATAAGTCTGGCCTTAAATATACATACACACACACACAAATAACATTGTATATGGATGTAAATCCCAGCAACACTAAAAGGTTAGGTCAACCCAGCTACATCTCTCCAGGGTTGTGAAAAATACACACCCCTGAGCGATGTAGTTAAGCTAGGTCAGTGGAAGAATCTTCCGTTAACTCTAGCTACCTCCTCTCAGGGCGGTACATTGCCTATGCCAACAGGAGAACCCCTCTCGTCTGCATAGGCAGTATCTACACTGTGCCGCTGTAACATTTCAAATGTAGACAGGCTGTTAGAGGGATGGAATGCTCTGCTCCCTCTATAGGGACAAGGGGAAAAGCCAGCTCTGGCCAGCCTCATTTACATTAATGATTATGTTGCATGCCCATAGTTCCACATCCTGTGTTTTGTTGTTTTAATTGGAATTTGTCTCTGAACGGATTGCATAAATGATAACAGATTGTGACTGTAACTATGCATGAAAGGACATAGAAATGGTTTAAGATATGGTCTGGAGTATACAGACAGTAGACTATGGTTGGGGAGGATGGGAAGGGTGGGACCCTGGGCAGAAGAGGAGGGGCCAAGGGCTAGGCTCCCCCAACAGGCATTTCACGTGCCGCCCATGATGCTGATGTTGCAGAACTGAGCCAGGGAGCTGTGCGTCACAGTGGGACTTGGCAGTGCAGACTTTACTGGAGTGGGGCAGCCAGGCAGAGAAGAACTTGACTACCACTGAGTCTATCTGACCTCATAAGTGGGATCTTTAAATGGGTGAACTAAGAGTTCCAGAGTTTAGCAAGCCAGATAATTAATCATTGGAACTTTGATGCTGATCATCCTGCTGAGATACTGATTGGGTTTTGTTACTTTTACTGCATGCAAATATAGATATATGGTTGTCATGTTTTTATTCTCCTCCCCGCCCCAAAAAGGAGAGAAATTATTTGCGTTCCATATACCCAAAGACTACTGAGTTCTGCGAGTGGGAAGGAACCTGCAAAAGGGACTTGGGAGGTTTTATTCTAAGCTCCCTGCAAGTAGAAATGAGGCTCTGAGTGGGGGCTTGAGCCATTGTTTCTTTTATTTGAGAAAAGGACCTCTAGACAGATCGAACCCCAGCTTTATGCTGCCCTTGGCACCTTGCAGAAGGGTTAATATATATATTTTTTCAATGCAAATATTTTGTTAAGGTTTTTAACATGAGAGCTTGACATCGTTAATATTAGACACTGACGTGCAGCTTGGGGCTAGAGTATCAAGTCTTTCCTTCAGAGGTCCTGTATGGCTCTGATCCCACAGAATATACATCCCCACTGCATCTAGTCAAAGCAGCGAGTAGTCGCTGCTGAATCAACTGTCCGTTAGTGCAATTTGCGGTCGTTGCGGTTTATTTGTTTGTTTTTTGTAAGGATTTGGCCGTGTTCTAGAAATCCCCAATTAGACTGAAAAGTTCAACTGAACACAAAGGTTGGGTGTAGTGCGTGCTGTTGGAATATAGATATGCAGGCCTGCCTGTAAAGGCCTATACTTTAAGAACTTAGGTGTAGTTTTATCACTTAGCTAGTTACAGGGGTATAAAACCAAAGAATCAAAATCACAGTTCACCTGTGTATGGGCCTTCTCTCCCTAGGAGTGTCTGAGGCCTTGTCCTTAGGCTATGGCCTTTGGCTAAGCAGCAGGGGCAGCCACAAGCTGGGAAGTGTACGGTCTGATCCTCACATTCCAAACCAGTCACATTGAAATAAGGTGGTATTGGGCTGTTAGGAAGACGATCCTGTCCTAATAGTGCCCATCACCACCAGACAAAGAAACAGATCTTAAGGTGGTTAAGGAAAATTTAATTTGATAGCATCCTGACTGGCAAGAAATCATTTATCAGTGGTTGTGGTTGTGAAAGCCTCATTTCTATATTGTTTTATCTTTATGGACCCTATTTTTCTATTGTTAATCTATCTGGTTCTCTAATTGTTTCTGTCTGCTGTATAATTAATTTTGCTAGGTGTAAGTTAATTAGGGTAGTGGGATATAATTCTTTAAAGAATTATGTTACAATATGTTAGGATTGGTTAGTTACATTTCAGTAAAATGATTGGTTAAGATATAGCTGAGAATATTGCAATATAAACTGGGGTCAACCAGGAAGTTGGGGGGAAGGGAAATTGGAATCATGTTTGCTAAGGGGGGGGGGTTGGAAATAGGGAACGGGGAACAAGGACACAGGCAAGGCTCTGCAGTGTCAGAGCTGGGAAGCGGGACACGGGGTAAACGCTCTGCGGCATCAGAGCTGGGAACGGAACACTGGGGAATAGACTTTATTGCCATATAGAGATAAACCCGACTGGTGTGACGGGCTTCGGAATATGCTTGCTTGGAAACTAACCCTAATAAATATCGCATTGACCGCGCTTCGGCCTTCTAGTCTTCTGCTTTCTGTCTACATGACAAGAACTAGGGGAGAGGGTGAAGGGAAAGCCCTCCAACACGTGCTGTTAATATAACTTTAGACTGAGCTTCTCTATATAAACACGAGAGGAGATGAACACATCCCGCATTCAAAGCAGATTAAAAATGATTCCCCGTGTAACACTCATCAAATACTTGAGTCATTTTTATTTTGTTTTTCGTTCGAACAGGCTGTGATGTTCTGCTTATTTTATTGCTGTCTCTCTAATAAACCATCAGTCTCCCATTCCGAAGGACACAGAGCCCAGTTTTGCCGAGAAGAGACTTTATTTACTTTGTGGTGAGGACTATAAAGTTACAGTTCATTAATGTTTTTATGGTTTTATTATTCAGCAGCAGTTTTTATTTTTTCTTTCTTCCTGAATATTCGTTAACTTGCAAACACCTCTGAGTGCTCGTAATTGTAAGACTTACATTGTGTACAGCAAGTGGCACTTAAAGCAATTGGATATCCACAGATATTTTAATATGTTTTATTAGCTTCTTTCACAAGCACAACATGCCCAAAGCCATAGTAAAGGACACATGCTCAAACTACACATTGACTAGCAGCAGCCCTCGGTGCTGCCAGTACGGAGTAATTACTCCCACAGCTAGCCCTCCTAGTTTAGATTAGCTCTCTCAGTTCTTGCTGCTTGATAATGGCTTCCAGCTGAAGAATGGTCCTCAGGTTACTAGTGTTCTCTATCTCCAAGTAAAAACGGCCTTTCAGATGCTTAGTGGTGAATGTAATTTAAATTATTTTGCATTGTATGTAGGCGTCTATAGCCAATTATGGACTAACGTTTCTCTCTTCCCTAAATCTAATTCCTTTTAAGGTTGAAAGCTCCAGGAATTCACATTTGACTAAATTACAATGCACTGTATGAACAAAAGAAACAATGATCTGTAGGAATTAGCTTAAAATTGTTTCCAAAAATGTATTTCAGCTTCTCCATCATGATTTAATAACCCATAAGAAGTCACTTTATTATAATTATAGGGGAGAATTTAAATAAATATTCATCTTCACCTCTGGATTTCCCAGTGTCTCCTCTCTTCTAAGTATCCATCCTTTACACTGGACTCCTCTCCTGGTGGAGACTTCCTTTTGCTGTGTCCCCTTCCGCAGACTTTTACCAGAAGGCAAAGCAACCTGGGCCATGGAAAGCTGCCATTCATTATTATAATAATGGCATGTAAATAGTCTCCATGCCAAGCCTCTCCTGTAAGTATAATTTTACATGTGATCTTTACCAGAACAAAGCTACATGTTATTAAGGCATCACACACAAAAGTACATATTAGTTTGCTTAGAGATGTCCATCTCCATCACTGGAGATTTGCAACCATTGTAGCCCATTCCATATGATCCTCTGCTTAGCTCTTTGTGGATGAACAGTCCTTTTGATCCACCCTGGCTGCCAAACCATCTGGCCAAGTTCTTCATTTTCTGCCTAATGTTCTTCTACCATCAGCCCTCACTTCCAGTCTCCATAAACATGCATCACCCTCTGAACCTCTTAAAATGTGCCCTGTAAATAAATTGAATCTTTCTGTTCATAAGATCTCTAAGTAGCATTTGCTAAATTCCAATCTCCAATATTTTTTGTTGGTTACGTAGTCTATCTACGATGTTTTCAGAACTCTTCTATAACTCCCTAATTTGAAGAATTGTAGTTTCTTTATTATTAATTGTTTGAATGTACATGTTTCACAGCTGTACTGTAACAGACCAAATGTAAAGTTAACACAGAACAAATGCATAACTAGCAGAACATAATTACTCAAGCTGGATATGGCCCAGTACATCAGGCTAACCACAGTAGAGGCTTCTGTAGTGAGTTAGTCGGGGTGTTTATTGCTCAGCCATTAACTGTTATCCCGCTCCATTCTAAATTGTAAAAATGCTCCCTCACATGGGATAGAGTAACTCATGAATGTTATGTCTAAATTTTTATTACTAAAGCACAGAGTGCTAGGATTGAGTCTAATTAGGACAGGGCATCTGAAATATCGTCTGCGTTCATCCTTGCTTGCTTTTCTTCAGAAACATTCAGCTTTCTACATAGAATAAAAGGGTCAGATATGACCGTGATCTGCAAAATCATCAAGAGACTGGAGAATGCCTGCACTGTCAGTTAAGATTTACCTGGGGAATAATACGGCAGTACAGCTATCTCTAAATATATGAACTCCAAAATTCAATGACTGACTACACTGCTCCATGTCTGCTTATATCTGAAATTCTCCATCTCCCTTTTGACTAGGTTTATTCTACAGAACAAATGTCTACTGCCAGCACTGTGAATTCCCTCCATAGTCAAATCAACATTTGTGTAAAGAAATTGCACCTGAATTGCTTATCACACCTTAACTGCTCCTCAGCCTGTCTTTACATTCTTATTTTCAAATTAGTTTAATTCTCAAACACCCCATTGCTATCCAACTGTTCCTTTCCTTTCAGCAGCTCATATATCCCACTGACCTATTTTTCTAGGTTCAGATGGGCCACATCTTAAAACTAGTTCTTCATAATGTGCACCTCAAACCCGTCAGCGAATTGTGCTGCTCTCTCCTGTACCCATTCTAGCTCAGCAAAGTCCCTTTTATAACCAGGTTTGCCAAATTGCATACACTAGTTCATCCTAATGTTGCCTTACTAGTGCCAAAATATTTGTCAAATTACCAGAAAATCTTAAGAGCTTAATGATAGCCTGTTTGCTTTTTTTTTTTAACACTACTGTCAAATATTGTAGAGACGGATTTAGTGATTTATGTCTGACCATCCCCAAATCCTTTTCCTGATAATTTTCTCCACCGTGCTGCCTTGTCAGTTATTTCTGTGATTATTTTTGTTCCCTATTTTTATTGTTACTTATGGGCCCATAAATAATATTGTACATGCATCTATCATCAGTCCAAGAATGACATTAAAAAAACCTGTCTAGGCAGCTATGCAGTTGAACAGATCTATCTTTCCATTTATAATCTGTTTTACAAAGCCTGAGAAAGTAGAAAGACTTTACACAAGTCCTTCCTGTCTCCTCGGTGAAGATAATATTACATATCCTACCATTAAAGATGTGTTGTGATGTGGGAGGAAGAGGAGGGAAGGTTTCAAAGAGGAAATAAAGCATAGGGCTAGTATGAAACACCTTGCACTAGATTATGTCTTCGGGCACAGCCCTGAGTAACAGGGTGGTGTCTGCCCCAAGTACAGCTCAGAGCAGGATTATGCTTCAGATGGAGATTTTTACTATGATGCTATTGCAAAGCCTGACAGCTTTGACCAAACCTCACTAGACTATGCAGGCATGGGAGCTCCTAGGTGTGGAATGTTATCGCAGAATACATAGGGAAATGTTTGCTGAATAACTGACATCATCAGAGGAGCAGCTTTGTCTTGGTAAATTTTGTGAAGAATCCTGGGAATATTACCCTAGGGCAACCTCTGCATCCAACTTGAGCAATAAAAAACAAGCAGATGAAAAATAGAGGACAAAGCTTCTTTTTAAAGGGTTTTACCCCCACACTACTTGATTCATGATACATAGGGAATCCTTTGAATTGCAGAATTTACCAGATCAAATGCTTCTTAGGGGTTCCTACATGGAAATGGGTCATGAACCATTAGGCCTCAAATAAGGGACAGCCCTTAAAATGCAGGCAGGATGGCCCCTGTTGTAATAACTGAGATAATATAACACCCCTTAGAGGTCCCCCTATATTAAGCAGTACCATGGAGCTCAGAGTAGACCTGTGGCAGAGTGTAGTGGTCCCTCACACTTGAGTAGGGAGGGAGGCCACTGAAGTTGCTGAATTTTGTACAGTTCTTGTTAATAGTCCCATTGCTATGCCCTGTGTGAGCAATGCCCTCTGTTCCCCATGTGCGACCCCCTCCATTGTTTTACAGTATGAGTCTGAAAACACGTTGTGACAGAGGCCTTTATCAGCTTGAAGAAAGTTGGCACCTACTTTAATGAGTGACTTAGGGTAACATAAAATGGTATGAAAAATTAGACCTGGGCTCAGCCAAACCCCAGGCCTGAACACCCCGTAACTGTGTGAAAGGAGGGAGAGATGTTCCAACTCTGATTTAAGGCCTCTTCTCTATGAAGTGAAACCCCAGCTCTAAGCATTTCTAAACCTGGGAGCCTTGAAAATATGCCTCTGTGTTTTGCAGCTCAGACCCATTGCTATTCAAAGTCTATTCATTCTATTCATATTGAACTAATCTTTCCCAAATGTGGTCAGCTCCATTGGCTGAAGCTTTCAGACCAACAAAAGTTTCTCTGGATTCATACTTCAGGAGTTACCGTCCCAGCTCACAAGACATACCAAGGCTCCCAACATCCCTTGACAATTTGTCATTCCTCGTTACAAAGAGGACACAGATGTCCCATATACAAGCAGTCACCAAACTTGCTCCCAGTTAGAAGCAATGGAAATCATGGCAAGACTCATCACAAACATGTTTTATAGTAATCTGAATTAGGCCTCAATCCATCATAAGAATGACTTTACTTAGAGTTACCATACGTCCGGTTTTTCCCGGACATGTCCGGCTTTTCGGCAATCAAACCCCCGTCCGGGGGGAATTGCTGAAAAGCCGAACATGTCCAGGAAAATGCCAGCCGGGCACTTCCCCTCCCGCGGCTGCTCTGCTCCGCTCCTCCCCTCTCAGACTTTAAGAGCCAAGCTGCCCAAGCCAGCGCTACCAGCTTCGGGCAGCCCCCTTGCCTCTGGACCCTGCGCCGCCGGCCGGGCATTTCTCCTCCCCGGCTCCAGCTGCTCTGCTCCGGCGGCTCGGGGTCCGGAGGCAAGGGGGGCTGCCCGAAGCCGGTAGCGCTGGCTCGGGCAGCTTGGCTCTTAAACAGAGCCGAAGTCTGAGAGGGGAGGAGCAGAGCAGCTGGAGCCGGGGAGGAGAAGTGCCCGGCCGGCAGCTGGGGTCCGGAGGCAAGGGGGCTGCCCGAAGCCGGAGTGCTACCGGCTTCACGGGTTTGCTGGGTAGCCTCCAGACCCTGCGCCCCCGGCTAGGTGCTTCCCCTCCCGGGCTCCAGCTGTGCTGGGGAAGTGCCAGCCGGGGGCGCAGGGTCTGGGGGCTGCCCGGCAAACCGTGAAGTCGGTAGCACTTGGGCAGCCCTTTTCGCGTGGCTGGGAGGGAGGAGGGGGAGCTAGGGCGGGGACGTTGGGGAATGGGCGGGGAAGGGGCGGAGTTGGCGCGGGGAAGGGGTGGAGTTGGGGCGGGGCCGGGGTGGGAAAGGGGCGGGGCCAGGGCCCCGTGGAGTGTCCTCTTTTTTTATTTTTTAAATATGGTAACCCTACTTTACTGGGTCAGACCAATGGTCTCTCTACCCCAGTCTCTTGTCTTCTGATGCTTCTGGCAGTCAGAGGTTTAGGGCCACCCACAGCATGAGGTGCATCCCTGACCATCTTGCTAATAGCCATTGATGGACCTATCCTCCATGAACTTTTCTAATTCTTTTTTGAACCCAGTTATACTTTTGGCCTTCAATACATCCCTTTACAACAAGTTCCACAGGCCTTAATCTGATTGTTAAGATTTCTGGGGCTGGAATTGTATTTGACTCTTAGTTTGTGTGCAGCTCAGCACAGTAGATCCTGGTTGAGGTCTCTAGGTGTTGACATAATACAAATAATGACAGCTGCTGAGGAAATAAGATCAATAATTGATTAAATTTTTGAAAATTTTAGTTTCCCTTTTTCACTGATTTTGGTTTTGGTGATTTTTTTCCAACCAGTTCATCAAACAGTAAAATAATTACACTTTTACTATAAATCATACCAATATGTCTAATGTGCCAGGCCTCTGAACATTTTTTAATATATCTTAGGAGGTGCAAAGATACGTGATTTGTTACTTTCTCAGTTCTTACTTCTTTTTTACATTGAATCCTTATAGTTCTTTCATATGCCAATAAAAAAATATCCCAGCCTCCCCATAAATGATCCTAAAATATTAGGGGATGTGATAGGACCATCTCGCTTCCATGACCTGATTGCCATATACAGCCCTGGGGGCCCCATCAGCGAATGTTCTCAAACACCTTCCTGTACAGTACTAAGGGCTATTCTCTTAAGTTTCTCAGTTATGTTTATACAATGGTTTACCTGTTCTAATGTTAACCCAGCCACCAATGGTTATCCACCCATGTACATATCCTCACACACTGTTTCCAGTCACTTCCCCACCTAACCACCCTGTTCTCTGTTCACCTGCCCGCTCACATCCTAGAACAGTAAGCACACCTCAGCTGCTAACTCAGCTCCCAAATGAAACATTCTCTAATGTGAGATACTCTGGACAGTCATTTAAAACATAAAGGATGGTAATCATAATGCTCATGCCAGTTGTAAGAACCACTCTTCCTTACATACCATTTATAGTACTTAACAGGAAGACAGAGAACCAAGAGCAATAGCAAATGGTTAGAAAGAAGGACAAAATAAGGTGATTCTTCAAACAAATGAATCCCTTTTTGTGTTAAGGACATCTTGTACACTGCAGTTTTCAACTTTCTTCCTGGCAACACTCGTATGTATTATGTTTCTTCTGTAAGAGACATGCAAAAATTGTTTGTTGTAAAATCTATTATGTTCTGTTTAAATTTACTTTTACAAACCTATAAATTATAGGCCATTCCTTTCTGGAGGGTTGAAAAAATATTGATTTTTTTTTTTTGTTTCTAACCTTACGTATTGAGGCAACTTGAACTAAAAAGGAAACAATTTAACATTTAACTGAAGAAAACATACATCTGTAGAAATTCTATAATTTTTCATTGACATATCTATATATTTCTCAAAATTTCTGCCACATCTGTTACTGTGGGTAGCTTTGTGCTTTTCTATATAAATCGGCGAGATTAATGTTAGCAATAACTTTCAGAGGAAATTGAGGAAATAGTAACACTGGCTAATAAAAAGGAAAAAATATGAAAAAGTAGAAACAAAGAGTACATTTTATGCAATTGCAGTGTACTCTTCTATCTAGTGAAACTGTGCTTTAAAACTGCAATGAACGCATTGCAGTATTATAAATCATGTCAGATAAATAGCACTTTCATAAAGATACCTCTTATAATAGAAGAAAGGCCAATAATATTCAGAGTTATCCTTAACCCTGAACTTTTCTCTACTTACATCTCTTTGAATATCTGCCTATCACCATCATGGCCATTGCCACCTTTTCATCTTAATCGTGATATTGTCTCTGTTGAATTCCTTATTGATGCCTTCATCTCTTTCCATTTTGACTATTACAGTTCCCTTTTTGCTATTCAGCCTAGATCCTTACCAGGGAAACATTAGGGAGTCCAGAATGTTGAGTCCAGACTATTTTCTTATTATTAAAAGTAGGAACATATCACCTCCAGCCCACCTCATCTTCAGTGAGGCTGAATTCATCTTGGATTCCAATTCGAAATTATCCTCCTGGTGTTCAGGATTCACCATGGACTCAGTCAACAACTATATGACCTGATAAGAACAGCCATACTGGGTCAGACCAAAGGTACACTTAGCTCAGTATCCTATCTTCTGACAGTGGCCAATGCCAGGTTTTTCAGCAGGAATGAACAGAACAGGTAATGAATGAACAGATAACTGGTGACTTTCTATGGTGTCAGTTTGCAAGATTGTGTCTACGCTAGCATTTTTCTAAAACTTTCCTGGTATGGCACCATTACCAGTGCAGCTACACAATGCTACCGGGAGCAGAAGTGCTATGACATGCCACTTCCCACCATTGTTTAACCACTATGTCAGACCCTATATTGGTTTACAGTAGATTCACTTTTTCAAGACTATTTTAGCAACCTTGAGAGCTAGAAAACATTAAGTGAAGGCTCAGATTTTGGAGAACAATTCTGTGGCAAGCAGTGCAGTTTATAGCAGACTTGCAGAATAGATGAGGCCCTGGATAGAGAGTATTAATATATTGCAGCAACTAACCTTTCTGGGCTGTATCTGAACAGTAAGTCACAATACTATTGCAATTTCTGAGCAGAAAACAAGGCCAAGATTTTTAAAAACAATAGCCTAAAGTCTGACTCTTACATCCTTATTTAGGCATTTCAACAAGTGGTCTGACTTACAAAAGCACTGAGCAGCCAGCAGGTCCCATTGACTTCCAAATAAATGGAAGACACTCATCACTTTTAAAAATCAGACCGTTCATTTAGGTGCCTAAATATGGATTTGAGATTACGCTGCTATTTTGGAAAACAGAGAGATTTCATTGAGAACTGAAGGTTCTCAACACCTCACGGGATTGGGCTCTTAGTTCTTAGTATGGTTCTGAGCACTGCCGTTGCTGGTATCAGTAATAGCTCTAATCAATCCATTCATATGGCCTCTTTATTCTTTTTGTTGTGGCCAGTTAGTTATATTGAAGATAGGAAAGCTCTGCCTGAGATTGTCTGAAGAAAAATTTTGGGGAAGGTAATTCAATCTAAAGCTCCTTAACCTGGCTTCCTCTTCCTGACTAGTTGAGCAAATAACTGACTGTGAGCTTTTCTGGAGCTCTTCCATCTATTTGGTAGAGAGCCAGGGTAGGCCGCATCTATAAAGGAGACAGTAAATCAGGTTTGAAACAATGTGAACTTATTTTAGTTCTATCCATTTTGGCAATATGACTTGGAAAATGCATATATTCACAGATTTCAGCCTCTGAAATCCAGTGAGCCTTCTGACTCCAGCACACCCAGGCTTTAGAGATAGACATTTCATCGATATCATTCTGAAGATCACCAATCGCATTTCTAACACAATAGATGGAGGTTATAATACAAGAATAATTTTTGTTTAACCTAACATTTCTGAACTTAGTCAACCATACTCTTCCTAAAACTCAGGGCTGTTGTGCTAACCAGTGACTCCAAAAACTGGCTTGCTGGGTGCTTGAAGTATTGTCTAGAGCAGTGTTTCTCAACCTTTTTGATACCAGGAACTGGTTTGCTGCCTTTCTATACTGTGTCAGGGAAATCTCAGGGACCAGTGTTGGTCCACAGATTGGTCATTGAGAAACACTGGTCTAGAGAAGGTTTCCACAAGCATATTCTAACATTACAGGGCATAACAACTGGGGTACCTCAGTGATTATTTCTTTTTTGTCTGTTTTTCTGTTTTACTCTTATCCATTGTAACAGGGTGCTGGCCAGGAGGTCCTGAGCCAGCCCTCTGTTAGCCCAGCTCCAATTAAGAAGCATTAATTGGTGCTGGCTGAGTATGCCATGCCTAACTGATAGAAGGGAAGCACCTGTGGGCCTTATTAGCCAGGGGGCTATATAGGGCTGGCAGGCAGGCAGGGTGTGTGTGTGTGTGGGTGTGGAAAGGGAGGAGCCAAGTGCTGTGCGTCCATGCTGGCTGGAGAAGCTAGCTGTCCCCCAGGTTGCTAGTCTGTAAATAGAAGGTGGTAGGAACTGACACGGTAAATAAAAGGCACTGGTGATTACTCCCAGAAGAGGTCTCTGGCTGATTTGTGGGCACAGGGGTCCTGTAGAGTGAGGGTGAACAGGAGAACCTCATTACATCCATCTTTTGTTCATAACTTTCCATTTCAGAGTGGTTTCTTCTCTTTGTGTATGCACACTGATGACAGAGGACTGTAATGCAGCCCCAGATTAGCAACAACCTGCAGTCTGACTTGAACAAGCTGGAAGATGATTCTTCTGTGCTGACTTGTGTTTAAATAAAGTGAAAACCAAAACCACGGGGCTTTGGTTCCTTTCCAAATCACACTAAGGAACAGACTGCTTCATTAAAGATTAAAATAGTTGTTGGCAACAAGAGATAGACCTGCACCAAAGCCCCAGATCCAATCACTCCTACACTTTGTGACTTGAGCCCGTCTCTAACAGTAATCTCTGGGGAAAGGTTAAACAGTTTAAATACCTTGGGATATAGCAACCCCTCTTGTAGTTTTAGCAAACCTGTGAACTGTATTCCCTCAATGGTGGGGACCAAGGTTGGGGGAACTGTGTAAGTCAATAAAGAGTCTGGACACGTTATCAAGAACACAGGTTGCTATCAGTAGCTCTCTAACAATCATCTGTCTTGGAATATTGTGCATTGAAATGCATCTGAAGTACTATTATTAATTTGCATTGCCATACTGCCTAGAAGCCAGGGCCATTGTTGTTCTAAACATTATACAAACATATAACCAGAAGACCTCTCCAGCCCAAAAGAGTTTACACTATAAGTTGAAAACAAGAGACAACAAATACATATGACAAACAGATGTGGGGGAGCACAAGTTAATAATGAGATGATTATAATCAGCATGATAAGCAATGGTCACAGCACACCGGTTGCCAACTCATCAGGTGGGATGGGAAAAGATGAAGTATTGTATGATGAAATCTACTGGTTTGTACTTTCCTGTTAACTTCATCATGCATCATTGCCACCTCAACAATTAACTTAAATGGACAACTTAATTGAATGGAGGCAGCAACATTGTGCTACCAAGTATACCCTATGTGGAAACTTACTCTAGTTCAGATTTAAAACAGTTTCATTTATAAGCCTGTTTTGTGTTGCTCAGGGCTATCAGAAATATTCTGTCTTGGGGCTAAAGTTTCCCATGTTTAGATTTTGCCAAAAGTGAATTTGGGGGGGTTAAAACTTTAAGGAAAATCCCTTCAGCCATTTCTATGTTGCAGGAATTAAACTATATACTTTTCTTCCTTCACACCAATAATGGAAGAACCACTGATCTTTGAAACTTGAAGTTTGACTTTTAACTAGTCCTTACAGAGGAGTCTGTCCAAGAATAGGGTCTTATCTATATAAACACCTGGTTCACAGCAAGCAGGAGTGTTAATCTGTCCTGCCCTAGTCTTCCCCCATTGATTATCCACGTGGACCCTGCTGTAACTCACTAGAAGTTCTGTGGTTTGCTTTGATCCACCCCGCTTTGAAACTACTTGAACTGAGTATTCATATAGACAAGTCCCAAGTAATTAACAATGTTAGGAAGAGTTAGAAAATCACTTCCCATAGGAGAAGTTCACCATGGGTTTGTCTACACAGCAAGTTAGTGTGCAGCAAGCGTGGATGTGACTCTGTGGTGCACAAGCTTGCCACACACTACTTGGCCGTGTGGACCCTGCTACCATGCAAAGTTCCATAGTTGACATGCTCATCCAAATGTGCTATGAAATTTATAGTATATGGTAGCAAGGTCCACATGGCCAGTTACTGTCTGGCAAGGTAGTGCCCGGTTGAGTCAGACCTGCTGTGCTGCACCCTAACATGCCATGTAGAGGCCATAAGACTGCAATTTTAGATACGATTTTTTCAGAGCTGCACATTTTCAGTGCATGAGATGCTGCTTTACACCTCTTAGCTAGGAAGTGACTGAGCACTTGGTAAGCAACTGAGCAAAATCCACTTGGCTCAGTGAATAATTTTAGTCCCGTGCCTTTAGACCAATGCCTCCATCTCATTATTCAGAGGGGAGGGAAGCAAAACCCAGCCCAGCTGGAGATTGTTGTATCAGAAGAGAGAGCAGAGCCTCAAGTTACATGCTCCTCATCAACTTCCCTGGGAGCCTGTGGGTCCTTCTAGAACAATTCTGTCTGGTCAAGGCCCCACAGATTAGGAGGCAAATTCTTGAGGAATAGTTTAAAAACTTTAAGGCTGTATTAGCAACATTGTGCCCCAGAATCCCATAGGGATGAGTGCCCTCTGCATCTGGACTTCCCCCCCCCCAATGCGGCTCAGCTTCCTCTGCAGTGTCATCCCCTCCTTCCCCTAGACCCTCTGAAGGGCTTTTGGTGGCTCCCATGAATGGGGTAGGAAGAGGTGTCACTGACACTCCTGAATACAACTCAGCGTCCCCCTATTCTTGATAAGGCATCTGCCACAACATTTTCTTTTCCCTTGATGTGCATTATTTCTATGTCATACTCCTGTAGAGCCAGACTCCAACGTAGAAGTTTCAAATTGGTCCCTTTGGCCTGGTGCAACTATATTAGTGGGGCATGGATCAGCATCCATGTCGCGCTCTGTGTCAGTAATTGGCCTGGGCTGGGGAAGCTAATGATCCAACCAGCAACCCAAATTCTGTGATGAATCCTGGTCACATGCCACCTGAGGCATGTTGCGCATACACTTAAAAGAAGCAGGGAGTGGTCCTTTTGAACCTTAATTTTGCTATTATACAGATAAGTTGTTTAATAGCCTAAACTCGGACATAACATTCCCCCTCAATGACATCATAACTCTGTCAGGTGGGATGCAGCTGTTTACTCAAGAAGGCAATGGGGGGGCTCTTGTCCCCCACCCCAGCCTGCCCTGGCACTGTGCCTAGAACCCTCGTGCACCGCACAAAGGGTTTGCTGAAATCAGGGCTAAACATCTTCAGACAAAGCCTCCTTTATGTTCTTGAAGCCTTTCTTACAGGCCTCTGTCCATATCACCCGTCTAGCTTCCCCGTTTTTGTAAGGTCCATTATGAGTGCCACAATGTTGCTAAGCCTCTTTACAAACCTCCAGTAATACAGTAACTCCTCTCTTTAAGTCGTCCCGGTTAACATTGTTTCGTTGTTACGTTGCTGATCAGTTAGGAAACATGCTCATTTAAAGTTGTGCAATGCTCCACTCTTAAGTTGTTTGGCTGCCTGCTTTCTCCACAGCTGGCAGCCTCCCTATGCCCCCCCCTCCCCACAGTGCCTCCCTCCAGGAGACCCCATGGATCAGCACCTTCCCCCGCCTCCTGCCCACAGCAATCAGCTGGTTTGCAGCGTTTTGGGGGCAGGAGAGAGGGGGAGCCTGTGCGCCGAGTCCTTGCTTCTTCCCCCTCCCTCCTGCCCCCTAAACGCCGCAAGCCAGCTGATTGCCCCGGCAGGAGGGAGGGGGGAGGAGCGAGGACTCAGCGCGCCTCCCCCTCCCTCCACTGCCTCCTGCCCATGGCAATCATCGGGCTTGCGCATTTTGGGGGCAGGAGGGAAGGGGGAGGAGCGAGGACTCGGTGTGCAGGCTTCCCCTACCCCTCCCTCCCCTGTCTCCCGAACCACGGCAAGCCAACTGATTGCCCCAGGCAGGTGGGAGGGGGAAGGAGCGAGGACGCAGTGTGGGAAGTAAAGGGGGAGGAGGTGGGGGGGGAGAAGAGGCAGGTCAAGGATGGGGACTTGGGGAAAGGGGGGGTGGGCTAAGGGTTGAGCTCCCTGCCCCTGCCCCTGGTGCTTGCAGAGTAGGGGAAGCTGCAGCTGTTGTGCAACTTGCTTCTCCTAACCTACAGCACCTTCAGCCTCCTTGCCTGGCTCATCTCCAGTGCCAGTGGGCTGTGCCTGTGTAGGATAAGGCAGGGGCACCTCCCAACTATAGTACAGTACCTCTATTAAATTGCTTGTTTAAAATGTATATAATGCCTTTTGTCTGGCAAAAAAAAATTTCCCTGGAACCTAATCCCCCCTTATTTACATTAATTCTTATGGGGAAATTGGATTCACTTAACATCATTTCACTTAAATTCACATTTTTCAGGAACATAACTACAACATTAAGTGAGGAGTTACTGTACTTGGCCAGACCAATAAAGGATTGGACCTGCTTCTTGGTTTGTGGGGCAGGCCATTTCCAAATGGTTTCTCCTGTTAAAGGATCAGGGTGGACAAATCCACTGGTCACCCTATGTCTAAATAAGGTACCTCTGCAGCCCCCATCTTGCATTTGGACACCTTGACAGAGAGGTTGGCTTCTCTAAGGGCAGGTCTTCACTACGGGGGGGGGGGGTCGATTTAAGATACGCAAATTCAGCTACGCGAATAGCGTAGCTGAATTCAACCTATCGGAGCCGACTTACCCCGCTGTGAGGACGGCAGCAAAATCGACCTCCGCAGCTCCCCCGTCGACAGCGCTTACTCCCACCTCCGCTGGTGGAGTAAGAGCGTCGATTCGGGGATCGATTGTCGCGTCCCGACGAGACGTGATAATTCGATCCCCGAGAGATCGATTTCTACCCGCCAATTCAGGCGGGTAGTGTAGACCTAGCCTCAGTCTCTGTAATACAGTTCCTGCATGGTTCAGGTGATCTTGCCAGGAGTCACTAAAAATATCCCAGTCATCCACATCGACCCTGGAGAAGATCTGTAAACCCTGCAGCACCTCATTGACAAGCCTCTGAAAGGTAGCCCCTGCCTTAATTAATCCAGAAGGCATAACCTTAAACTCTCATAGACCAGATTCCACAATGAAAGATGACTTTTCTTGGGCATCAGCATCTAAGGGAATTTGCCAATAGCCTCTAGTCAAATTTAGAGTACTTATGAATTTTGCACCCCCCAAGAGATCCAGTAGGTCCTTTATCCAGGACATGGGGCAGAGATCAGGTTGAGTGATGGTGTTGCCCTTCTAAAATCCACACAAAATCTTATGGTTGTAACCTTTTTACATACCATCACAATAGGAGATGCCCAGGAGCTTTTCAACTTACTAATCACCCACATGTCTAGCATGCTCTCCACCTCATCCTGAATCTGTCTTTGCATTTCTCCTTTGCTAGGAGCAGGGTGTGATCCTGTAGTTTTAATGGAATGCACTATTCTGTTAGTTAAACCTGGCAGGTTGGAATACACCTGCCTATGGTATTTCCATAGGGCCAGCATCTCCTGGTTTTGGGTTGGGTTCAAACCCTTCCAAATCTCCTTACTCTCCCTTACAAAATCAATTAAAGGAGCAGTAAATGTTGCCTCATCAGCACAGCAAATCATATTCACCATCATAATCATCATCACTCTTCCATGGTAAGCTTTCAATCTATTGACATGTACTATTTGCCCTGTTCCCCTGCCATGGGGTTTCATTACATGATAAGTGACTTCATTTACACGGTCCCCCAACGATCTGGCATCTTGTTCTTCCTCACTGGAATCAACACCAGCACCACATCATCTGTATCAAAAGATTGTTCTCCAGCATGCCTGTCATACCAAGCTTTCTGAGACACCTGATTCCTTTCAAGGTACTGATGTACTAAGTCCATCATAGACTTTAAATTCTCTTTAAAATGAGTGACATACTCCCCTACAGGCTGTCTTGACTCTTCTGTACTACCCTTCCAAGAGCCTCTGATTAAATCTAAGGGTCCCTTCATCTGTCTCCCATAAAGGAGATCAATGGGGGCAAAACCCACAGACTCTTGTATGTGAATAACATTTAAGGAAGCAAGACATCCCAGTCATTCTCTTGCTGGGTAACATACATCCTCAGCATAGACTTCAATGTCCTATTGAATCTTTCTACTGGATCATTAGTTTCTGCATGATAGGGAGTGGTCTTTTCATGCCTCTCTCCACACAAATTCCATGACTTTTTGAAAACTACAGACATGAAATTGACCCCACCAAGGCCAGTTTTAGGCTGATTCCCCCAATTCCCCGGAATTGGGCCCCGCAGGTAAGAGGGCCCCGTGGGTAAGAGGGCCCCCGCGCTTTAGGCTCACCCGGCGGCGGTCCGCTCCAGCGGCATTTCAGCGGTGGTGGGGGAGTCCGCTCCGGGGTCTTCGGCAGCATTTCGGTGGCAGGGGGTCTTTCGGTGGCAGGGGGTCCTTCAGTGCAGCAGAAGATGCAGAGCGGATCCCCCGCCACCGAAGTGCCGACGAAGACCTGGACCGCCGCCGGGTATTCGAATCAGGCCCCGCAAGTCCTAAAGTCGGCCCTGGACACCACCATCTGACAGCATTTCCCTGAGAAACCCTACTCTGCTAAAAATGGTAACTAGGGCAGTAACCACACTCAGCTTCTATATTAGACAGATCTATGGCTTCGATATACCTGGTGGCCAAATCCATCATAACCAGTATATGTTTCTCTCCTTTTCTGGAAGGTCTGGGTAGGGTTCCCACAATATCTACAGATGCTCTGGCAAATACCTCCTTAATGGAGATGGGGAATGGCTGCAAAAGTGTCTTGCAGGGTCCTTTTAACCTATACACTTCTGATATAAGACTCAATTCTTACAATAATATTTTACTCTAAAACATGTGAGGCCAACAGAAATTCTGTCTGAGCCTATCACAGGTGCTCTCCACCCTTAAGTGTCCAGCAAAGGGACAATCATGAGCTATCTGCAGCAACTCTGTGCTGTACTTATCTGGCACAAGCACTTGCTTGCAAACCTCTCTAGGGCAATTCTTTTTCCTATGGGATCCTCCCTTCTAGAAAAATCTACCCTTTCCTTCCACAGCCGGGAAACCATTCTGAGCTGCATTCCTGTCCTTGTCCAGGCAAGGATCAGCCTGTTGAGCTCAATAAACTCCTTTTGAATTACACTTCAGTTAAGAGCAGACGCTGGCAAAGCAATGGAATCTTCAAACTGCCCCTCCGGGGATAAACTGTTACTCTCAGCTGACAAAGGACTAAGGGAATCTCCCGCCCTCACCCCTGCAGCTCTCCCTGCTGTCCACAGACAATCCAGGCGAGGTAGAGCCATACTGTCTGTGGCTGTAAGATATGATGATTAACCTGCTTAGATGGGGCTAAATATCATTACCTATTAAAACATCAGTGGGAAGTAGATTCCTAATTCCCACAAAATCTCCTTTTAAATTGTCACACTCATGGTAGACCTTGGCCAAAGATACAGGTACAGGGAATTCAACCAAAGCTAATATATTTAAGCTTTTACCAGGAGGTCTGTCTTCCTTCCTTATCAAACTTTCCATGACCAAAGCCACTTGGGTGCTGTGTCCCTCCCACTCTGACAATCTATGCCAGGTACCTTAGCATTTTTAATAAATGTTTCACTGCCCTCTCAAGGCTCAGTTCTAATGCAGTTCACTAGGGTTCTCCTGCTCTACTGCTTCCCCTGGAGTAGTGGTATGGTCATTCACTGAGGCAGGTGAGTGAGTGGATCATGGGGTTTCCCTCAAATTTTGGTCAATTTGGTTTTATATGGCCTGGGGCCCCACAGTGATGTCACATTACTGGCCTTCCCATTTGGGAGGGGGCTTTAATCCCTAGGCTCCCTTGGGTTTTATATCAAAGGTGGGATTAGGTTTATTTCCAGTCCCCTCCTCCCCCTTAAAGTAGATGCCAGGGGGCATTTCCTTCCTCTGGGATTTGCGCCCCCCATGGGCTCTTGATTCAACATATTCATCAACAATTTCTACAGCCTCTAAAACTGTTATTTTTTGTCACAGATGGCTGCCTTCATCTAATCTCTAACTACCAATAATAATTGCTCCTGGGCCATCAGATCAAACAGCTTTCCATAATTACCTCCAGCCCAACCCCCCGTGACGTTATCTGATTAAAATATGACCATATAGAGCATTGTTGCAACCACTGTTATATATTTGCAGAAAATATTGTACAAAGGCTGTCAAGTAAGATTTCTATGAAAAGGGTTATGATTTGCTGATTATGATTATGCTATCTGTATGCATGTATCATTTTTGTATTTAAAGTTGTAAGTATTGGCTCTATACCTGGATTTCAAATGTTTGCTCCTGGGGTAATGCCCACGAAGTAATCAGTCATATATGCCATGTAAGATATCTGCAAAAATGTTATAATTTGCTAGATATGATCATCTTGTTTATATGTTTGTATCACCTTTGTATTATGAGTTATAGATATGTATGTATGTCTGTTTTTCAAACTTGTGCTATGCTTCTGAGTGACACGCCAGACAGTTTGGCATCAGCACTGCCTAACCTGCTTGATGGCCTATTAAGGACCATCATCAGCTATACAACTGACCCATTGAGAGAAGGCAGATACACCTTATGACTCAGCAAGGCATGCAGGGACATGCCTATGGAGAGAACTCTAAGGCTTCCAAGCCATGTGCTGGGCAGCTTGTGTTTGAAACAAAGGAAAGCACAGGCCACCTGGCAAGAGACTATAAAAGTCAGCTTCATCTTCTACATTTTGTCTTCAATCCTGCGTCTTACCTCTGGAGGAACTTTGCTACAAACTGAAGCTCTGAACAATGGACTGAATGACCCATCCAAGCGGTGGATGTACTCCAGAGACTTGACTAAAGCCAACAGTTCATTCCATCACTGCTACAAGCCTGAGCCAAGGTATTTGCCATTACTGTATGTAATTGATTCCTTTAACTAATTTTAACTCTCATCTTTCTTTTTTTTTTCTTTTTTTTTCTTTTTATAAATAAACCTTTAGATTTTAGTTAATAAGAATTGGCTGTAACGTGTAAGATCTGATTGGGTAAGATCTGAAACATCCATTAACCTGGGAGGTGATGTGTCTGATCCTTTGGGATTGGTAGAACCTTCCCTTTCATTTATGATGAAATAAGATTTACAGAAATTTTCATCATATTTGACGTGGGTACCTGGATGGAGGCCTGAGGCTGGATCACTTTAAGTGAACTGTGTTGTTTGGACTTCTGAGTAACCAGTAAGGTAATAAAGACAGGGCTGGCTCCAGGCACCAGCCCACCAAACATGTGCTTGGGGCAGCGCCTGGAGGGGGGTGGTGCGGCGGGGCGCTCCTGCCCGAGAGCGGGGCCGCGACTGGGCTCGCCGCCCTCCCCGTGGCGCTCCGGCCGCTGGGGGCTCTCCGCCCTCCCCTCGGCACTCTGGCCGCCGGGGAGAGCGGAGAGCCTCAGCCGGGCTCTCCGCCCTCCTCCCGGCGCTCTGGCCACCGCGGGCTCTCCGCCTTCCCCCCAGCGCTCTGGCCACCGGGGAGAGCGGAGAGCCCTAGCCGGGCTCTCCGCCCTGCTCCCAGCGCTCTGGCCGCCGGGAAGAGTGGAGAGCCCCGGCTGGGCTCTCTGCCCTCCTCCCGGCGCTCGGGCCACCGGGGGCTCTCTGCCTTCCCCCCGGCGCTCTGGCCGCCGGGGAGAGCGGAGAGCCCCAGCCGGGCTCTCCGCCCTGCTCCCGGCGCTCTGGCCGCCGGGGAGAGCAGAGCCGGGGCAGGCTCGCCGCCCTCCGCCTGGCACTCCGGCCGGTCGGGGATTGCTCGGCGCCCTCCCCTGCCACGCTGGCCCGGGGACTGGCTCCTGAACTGGGACTTTCTTTTTATAGGCTATTCCCCTCTGCAAACATAAATGTCCAAGGTCTTTTCTCACAAGACCATCATATGACTGTGGTTGACTCTCAATATCAAGTTTAAATTTAACAGTGCTGAGGTTATGATCTATAAACTAAATTGACCTGTGGTATGTGAATTCTGTCATGACTACACCAGTGTCAAGATGCCTGCAGTGACTCAAGAATGCGAGTATAAACTTCAAGGCAGATTGTTAGGAACCAGGGCACAAACTTCAAATTGGTTGTGAGGTCTATATTTTGATTTCACAAACCAAATCAAGTATAAACTCCTCAGGACTATAACAGCCTAACGATGGAGTCAGAGACAGTCCCCTTGGAAACTCCAACCTATCTTGTCACCTAGGCAAGCTTACCTTTGTGATAGATGGTCCCTTACACCAAGAATCACAGCAATATTCAGGTTACTCCCAGTCCCAAAGGACCAGTAACTTACCCCAGGTCAAGTGCTCCTTACATCTCACACCAAAGACAATGCTTGTAGCCCATGCTTTCATATACTATTTAAGAATTTACTAACTAGGAAAACCAAATAAGAGAGTTATTTACAGATTAAAGCAGGTAAACATACACAGAAATGAGTTACAATCTTAAATTTCAAAAAGTAATAGAAACTTCTATAATAAGCAAGCTCTATATCCATGGTATGCCCACATCTTGAATACTGCGTGCACATTGGGAAAAGGTTCAGAAAAATAATGAGGGGTATGGAACGGCCGCCATATGAGGAGAGATTAATAAGACTGGGACTTTTCAGCTTGGAAAAAAGATGACTAAGGGGGGGATATGATAGAGGTCTATAAAATCATGACTGGGGTGGAGAAAGTAAATACCGAAGTGTTATTTACTCCTTCTCAAAACAGAAGAACTAGGGGTCACCAAATGAAATTAATAGGCTGCAGGATTAAAACAAACAAAAGGAAGTATTTTTTCAAACAACACACAGTCAACCTGTGGAACTCCTTTCCAGAGGATGTTGTGAAGGCCAAGACTATAACAAAGTTCAAAAAAGAACTAGATAAATTCATGGAGACTAGGTCCATCAATGACCATTAGCCAGGATGGGCAGGGATTGTGTCCCTAGCCTCTGTTTGCCTGAAGCTGGGAATGGGTGATAAGGAATGGATCACTTGATGATTACCTGTTCTGTTCATTCCCTCTGGGGCACTTGGCATTGGCCACTGTCGGAAGACAGTATACTGGACTAGATGGACCTTTGGTCTGACCCAATATGGCTGTTCTTATGTTTTTATATGTCCTATAGGGCTAACCCAGGCTAAGCAGGTGGGGACCTCTTGCTTATGTCTAGAAAACCTTGCACCCCTCCCTCTCCAGAGTCCAAGCAGCCCTGCAAAGAGTTCTTTCTTGTTAGAGGTTTTTTTGTCCCCCTCCACACTTGTGCTCTGAGCTCCAAACTCAGCTGACGAGGAATTCACTTGCATGACTCATCTTCACAGGGCAGAGGAAAATAACATCTGTTGCCCTCTTTAATGTTCCATAATAGTCTGTCTAGTGTTGATGGAGCTTCCCTATTGGGCAGGATGTAACATCTTCTGTTGCAGACCAGCACGTCGAATTAGTTAATGTCTGTTTCCTGTCTGGTTATTTAAACAGCCACAGAGGTTCATAATACAACTGCTCAAATAAAACCTTACAATATGGGCTACAGATTTTTTAAGTGAGAGTAATGCATGCAGCAACTCACAAACATTCAATAAAGTCTAAACACATTCTTATAAAAATAATAAAAAATAATACCTATTTTTACAATATTAACACAAAGGTGATCCAAACTGACTCCAGCTATGTATCTGTCAGTGTTCAGTTGAATCCTGGGGACTTTGGCATGATCTGGTACCTGGTCTGCCATCATAACAGGTACTCTCTGCATTTTGACTTTTCCCTCCCACATGTAAATGGGGCTAAGTCACCTCTTCAGCACTGTTCCCTCCTTTGCCCAGACACTCTGAAGGGTTCCAGTGATCAACGTAGGAGAGGAAGGAGGGAGTGGGAAGGCCAGGCCAAGAGTAGACAGGCAAAAGTAATGCACTTCTACTTCTCCTTTCCTGCTGACCATGCCAGGATTGCAATACAACCAGAGGACTAGGCCCCCCCCCCTCCATTTTCTTTTCAGGGTGAGTCCTCCTGTTGTATAGTGGAGAGGCCCCTCTGCTGGTAGTAGATTCCATGAAGACCCCTCCTAACTCCAAAAATCACTCCAACACCATTATCAGTAACAAACACTCAGAGGAGTGCACCTAAAAGTTAGGTCAACCTAGCTACATTGTTAGCTTCACATTCCATGAGAGACATAGTCAACCTAAGCCCCGGCATAGACACCACTAGGTCAATGAAACAATTCTTCCATCGTTAGCTACCACCTCTTGAGAGGGTGAATTTACTACAGTGATGGAAAAGCCCCTTCCATTGCTATACCAAGTATCTACACTACGGCATTTCAGTGGTGTATCTTCAGTGCCATAGCTGGCCACTGTAGTGGCTAGTGTGTAGACGGACCCTAAGTTTTATCAGCAGCAGTCACCCTGATCAGCAATAAACTGTGGCTGAACAGTATAATACAGTTTAGCATTCCATTACAACTACCAAGGACACAAATGGCACAGGATGCTGGGGTGGGATATCCTGCCCTTCTTTTATCCAACCAGAAATCTCAAAGGGTAAAGAGGCCAGTTTCTCTGTTTGCTTGCCCCCTGCCAATTAGAGCCTCAAGGGCAGGGTTTCACAGCACTTCTGCTGACGTGTGGGGTGACTGCTTGTGATAGAGTGCTGGGAACCAACAGCTAAGCCAGCACTCAGATCACTTAAACAAATTACTCCCTCTCCCCCCCCCCATGTGGACCTACCTGTGCCTACTTAGAGGATTAGAATAGGCTGAGGAGGAGCAAATAGCTAGGTAGCCAACTATTGCAGAGGGTAGAAGAAGGCACAGGAAGGAAGTGTTGGGGGAAGAGAGGCAGCCTAGGGGAGCCAGAACCAAGAAGGCTCTCTGAATGGAGATGTCTCTTCCCTCCTCTCCCATCCCCTCCCCTCTTTGTAGAGGAGAAAAAAATGCTGTAAATAATGTGATGTAAAGGATCAGTAAGGTGCTGGGCAAAGCAGTGGTTCTCAACCGGGGGTCCGCCATGTAGGACTGACTTTAGACTTGCTGGGGCTCAGGGCAGAAACCCACCACATGGGGCTGAACCTTAGGACCCTGAGCCTTGCTACCTGGGGCTGAAGCCAAAGCCTGAGCAACTTAGCTTTATGGGGCTCTGGAGTATTGCCCTACTTGCTACCCCCTAATGCTCGTTCTGGCTTTTATATGCAGAAAAGCAGTTGTTGTGGCACAGGGTGGGCCATGTAGTTTTTATAGCATGTTGGTGGGGAGGGGGAAGCTCAGAAAGAAAAAGATTGAGAACCCCTGGGGTAGAGCAAGGTAACAAACCACATGGTGGTGTTTAATGACTGAAGGTCTCTGAATAGTTTGTGTAGGCCGAGGAGTGGGATCTCCTCCTGTCACACTGCTCCACAGTTGATGCAGAAGCCCTACATTGCAGCTCCATGGGAGCCATGCACATGGGAAGTGGAAGAATGTCAGTGAGACTCAGAGCCCGCATGGGATCTAGGGCATATAGGCCAGCTCCAAGCCTGTTCCATAGCTAAGCAAGGAACACACCCAGATAAATGCTCTGAGGAGCAAGGGGATTTCTAGCTGTGAGGGGTCAACCTGCAGCAAAACCAATCTCCTTGCAACCTAATGACCACAGCTGGTCCTGCTAGAAGCTGTCTGATTGACTGAGCTCACTGATTGGCTTCAAGAGTCAGTAGACTAATACTTAAGCTCAGTAGCAGCAGAAGTTTGGTAGGTGCTCAATGTACTCCTTCCCTGTTCCTAGCCCAGTTTACTCCTCACCTTTGGCTTTTGACTGCGACTGTGATTTAGGCTTTGCTTCAGACTCCTGGATCCCAGCTCTGACCTTTAGCTTTGCTTCAGGACCCTGCCCTGACTGGATTCAGCTCTAACTGGTAAGCCACAATTTGGTTGCCACCCCTTGATTTTGCCCTCAGTATTTGCCTGTCTCTTATCATTTGCTTTCTGTATTCATTAGCTCCTTCCATTTTCTTAGAATTATAGAAGATTAGGGTTGCCAGAGACCTCAGGAGGTCATCTAGTCCAATCCCCTGCTTAAAGCAGAACAAACACCAACTAAATCATCCTAGGCAGCGCTTTGTCAAGCCAGGCCTTAAAAACCTCTAAGGATAGAGATTCCACCATCTCCCTAGGTAACCCATTCCAGTGCTTCACCACCCTCCCAGTGAAATAGTATTTCCTAATATCCAACCTAAACCTCTCCCACTGCAACTTGAGACCATTGCTTCTTGTTTTGTCATATGCCACCACTGAGATCAGCCTAGCTGCATCCTCTTTGGAACCCCCCTCCAGGTAGTTGAAGGCTGCTATCAAATCCCCCCTCACTCTTCTCTTCTGCAGACTAAATAAGCCTAGTTCCCTCAGCCTCTCCTCATAAGTCATGTGCCTCAGCCCCCTAATCATTTTCACTGCTCTCTGCTGGATTATCTCCAATTTGCCCACATCCCTTCTGTAGTGGGGGGGACCAAAACTAATAGAGGGGAATAATCATTCCCTCCATCTGCTGGCAATGCTCCTACTAATACAGACCAATATGTCATTGGCCTTCTTGGCAACAAGGGCACACTGCTGACTCATATCCAGCTTCTCGCACACTGTAATCCCCAGGTCCTTTTTCTGCAGAACTGCCACTTAGCCAGTCGGTCCCCAGCCTGTAGTAGTGCTTGGGATTCTTCCTTCCTAAGTGCAGGACTTTGTACTTGTCCTTGTTGAACCTCATCAGATCTCTTTTGGCCCAATCCTCCAATTTGTCTAGGTCACTCTGGAGCCTATCCCTACCCTGCAGCGTATCTACCTCTCCCCCCAGCTTAGTGTCATCTGCAAACTTGCTGAAGGTGCAATTAATCCCATCATCCAGATAATAAAGATATTGAACAAAACCGGCCCCAGGACCGACCCCCTGGGGCATTCCGCTTGATACCGGCTGCCAACTAGACATCGAGACGTTGATCACTACCTATTGAGCCCGACAATTTAGCCAACTTTCTATCCACTTTATAGTCCATTCATCCAATCCATACTTCTTTAACTTGCTGGCAAGAATACTGTGGGAGACCATATCAAAAGCTTTGCTAAAGTCAAAATATCACATCCACCACTTTCTCCATAGCCACAAAACCAGTTATCTCATCATAGAAGGTAATCAGGTTGGTCAGGCATGACTCGCCCTTGGTGAATTCATGTTGACTGTTCCTGATCACCCTTCTCTCCTCCAAGTGCTTCAAAATGGATTCCTTGAGGACCTGCTCCATGATTTTGCCGGGGACTGAACTGAGGCTGACTGGTCTGTAGTTCTCCGGGTTCTCTTTCTTCCCTATTTTAACGATGGGCACTATATTCACCTCTTTTCAATCATCCAGGATCTACCCCAATCGCCATGAATTTTCAAATGTAATGGCCAATGGCTCTGCAATCACATTAGCCAACTCCCTCAGCACCCTTGGATGCATTAGTTCTGGACCCAGGGACTTGTGCATGTCCAGCTTTTCTAAATAGTCCTTAAGCTGTTCTTTCACCACTGAGGGCTGTTCACCTCCTCCCCATACTATGTTGCCCAGTTTCTTCCAAATTTTCTTTTGCCACTGTCCCAAAGAAATGGCCACTCAACCCCAGAACACTCTCCAATGTTACATCTCTTTCCTGCACTTCCTGTGAGAGAAGGAGAGGCATCAAGCTGAAAATAGAGCTGGCAGACAAGTGAAAAGAAAAAACATGAACATTTTTACTCTTCATTGACATTTGGTTTGAAACAAAATTTTCTGGCCAGCTTTTATTGAGAACATAACTTTCTCTTTAGTAGTATTTTTAATCAGTAAAAGTTTGTCACCAGATTTTAACATTTTCCCTATTAATTTAAACCTTGATGCAGAACAAGGTGTGTGCTAGCCCCATGTGTCAATGTGAGGGGAAAAAAGGCAGGTATGCTATTAAACTTCTTCATGTTGTGTGAAATGGGGAGTGCTGTGATAACTGGACCTAAAAATTTACTCTGTGAGCTCAACTGTAAGAAGTGAGCATGAGTTCATAGGATGTCACAATAACCTATAATAAATGTTGGTGGGGGGAAAAGTATGAAAGGGAGACGGACTGAATTAGTCCAAAGAAAAAGTCATCCTGATATAACTCAAGCACTGTGTTAAGATCATGCTTGGTAAAGTGTGGAACCAAAAGCCAGTGAACCAAATTTGGTGTGTCAGAAATTAGGCCTAATGTGTGAACAAAAATAATTAAGAGATGGACAGAATAGCCCATCACTCCCTTTAGGTCCTTAAAGATAATTTTTCTACCCAAAGTCTCTATCAACTGGAGCAACCTTCACCATCATAGCCACCACTCCCACCATCCCCTGGGACCTGGGCCTTCATCATCCCAGTCATGAGAAATGTCCTGACCAGACTGGGTTGGAGAGAGGGTCCCAGATGACTTCACCACCCCTACCAGCTGCAACTGAATCCCCATCACCACTGAGGATGAAACTGGATCAGACATTAGCAACAATAGTTCCAGCCCAGCTCAACTAACTTCTCTTTTCCCCATAAAGGCAGGTATTACCAACTTCAATACCATCTAAGAGATTGTCACACAAGGGTTTTTGTTGTTGTTGTTGTTGTTGTTTCTTCTTAAAAACTCTCACCAGTGAGAGGGGAACAAAGGATGTTGTTAAAATGAAAGCCATATTTAATATTTTACATTTCAAATTCTTCAACTGCTTTTCCTGCTTTTCTTTATCTTTTGTGAAAGGTTAAAAGGATTTTTAATGGTGTGTTTGCCATGGTACTAAGCAGGCTGAGATGTCTGTGTACCTAACCCCAAACTTTGTTCAGCACTGTCTAATGTTGGACAGTGACTGGGTTATGGCCTTTGGCCCATATAGTCCATCTAAATTAATGCAACAGGAGGTATTTGTAGAATCAACATGAGTGAATGTGAGTGAGTGAATGACTCTTCACCCATTTCTGTGGGTAAATAATCAAACTGTGCCTTATAGCTGTGGTTCATAGCCATGGGAATATGAAATTGCCAAGCCATATTGATCAATAGTTCATCTAATCCAGTATGTGGTCTCTGACAGTGGCCAGTACCAAATGCTTCAGAGGAAGGTCCAAGAAAACCCCTAGTAGTCACTTATGGAAAAGTGTACAGAGGAGAAAGTTCTTCTTCCTTGTGTAGAGGAGAAAGTTCTTTCCAATTCCAGTCAGTAAGTGGTTGGCTTATGCCCTGAACCATGAGAGTTTATATCCCTTATTAAAAATACCTTATGTAATTGTGAATGTTCTCATTATTGATACAAGTGTCTAACACTTTATTGAACTCTCTTAAGTTCTCAGCCTCCATGAATGAGTTACACCGCAAGCTACCTGGTGAAACCAGTTAGAATTCTGAGCGGAAGGACACAACTTTACAGTGTTCAGAAAGATAGAATCTAGGAAACAGTGGATATATCTTAGGGAAACTGTGCTTATCAGAAATGGTAGCAAAATAGATAAATCGTTAGATTTATTTCTGTTCTCAAAAATGTGTTATGTGAATAGAGAAAACATTAAATCAGGAAAACAAAAAACACATTATCACTCTAAAATAACTCCATGGGGATGAAGTGTGTGTGTGTGTATTTCAGTTGTACTACATTGAAACACACACATACCTCACTTATATTGGGACAAGTACCTTTAGCACATGGGAAATATCTTCTCAATATCTATGTATAAAGGCCCACCACGATGCTGTTCTTTTTAAACACATATTTTAGGTGGTAGCTTTTTGTTCATTTTAAAAAAATCTTTAAAAAATCTTGGACTTTGTTCTGTACTTTTAGTTTTGTATAAAATATAGCTTCAGTAACTAGAGATGATTAAAGTTTTAGGAATCAATGTAATTTGCATTAAGACACAGTCTTCTGTAATGCATGGGTTCTGTTTTGCTCTTAGCTATACTGACATTGTTACCACAGCACCATAAATATAGAGGCTGCTCTGAGACCAGCCATCTACTGTGCCATCCTTCTTCTGGACATTAGGTGTCACAGCAGCAGCATGCAAGGAGTCTAGAAGCAGCAAGTAAAAGACTAACTCTTCAAAACACTGAAGATTAATATCCACTTGCACTGAGGGACCATAGAGTAACATCTTCAGCCTCAGCCCCATTGGCAAGAATTTCACCCCACTGGTGCTTGAGGGATCTCCAGTCTGGGGGACCTTCAGGAGCTGCTTTTGTCTTTCATTTTATTTTTAATACTCAGACGATATTGTTCTTTTGTGGAGAAGAGTAAGGCTCCTATACTCTTCCTCTGGTGCTTTTCACTCAGTATACACATCCCCATCACAGTTGCCAGTCCTGCAGGCCAAAAGAGCGAGCCCAGACATTACAGCTCCTCTTGCATCAGAGGCTGTGCATTAATTTATTTTCCTCTGTGTTCTTTTGCACAGGAGAGAAACGTATGGCGAGTGTATTTAAGATATTTGTATTTCTATTGGAGTTTTCTCCCTTACAGTTTAGCTTCTGCTTCTGTATGATCCTGCATTTGTAGCATTGACTCAATGATGGTCTACTCTGTTATGGTAGAAATTATTGTGAGCTTACAATTTCAAGCAAAATGGGCCAAACTGAAATCTGCTTTAAGGCACTGACTCTATGATTTTAGTGCAGAATAGAAACAGAAGAAGATGGAATGCAGTAGAAAATAAAAGGTGTTCAGCTGAGTAAATGTACCTCTGATAAGTAATAAAATGACAAGGAATCTGAAAACCATGTAATTGGATTTATGCTAAATTGTGATATATTTAAATGATTTTTCTTAGGCTGAAAGCTACTCTTTAAGCAAAACCTTTATATCATGTATTAAGAGTCTCCATGTGCTGGCTCCATTTCCTGTAATCATGAGCCATGACTTTATGAAAGCAATTAGAAAAAGATCTCTTGGCTTGAGGTAGGAGAATTTGGAACCCATCATGAGAACCTCTTACAACACCTTTTTAGTTTCATTATTCAGAACCTTTATTATTTGTTAGGCAAGAACAACATGTTCATCACTCTACGAGACGGAAAATAAACCCTATTGGAAAGTTTCTCTTTCTGTGTGTGTATAAGATGACTTTTTAAAGTCATCAGAATAGGTAGTTCTGGGGATTGAAAATGGACTATGGAATCCTTTGCCCTCAAATATATTAGTTCAAATTTTGCCAAGATCAGAAATTTTACCAAGATCTATCCTCTCTATATCTGACCAAATTTTCTTCTCTACTCTCTTTTGCCAATTTATTGTTTCATCAGTTCAGAACATCACAAAAGACTTCTGGGAAACTTCAAAGTTTGTGGGTGCAAAATATCTTCAACGAATCTGAGACTCCAGTGTGTCTTCAAAATTACCTTAATGCAAAATTATGACAACAGTGATCTCTTTGAAACTTTTAATTTTTTTCTCACTTTCCATTTTTCATCAGAAAATAAAACGTATTTGAAATCATTCTATCGCTCTGCTTATCACTTCAAAATTAATGATTAACCCCTTCTATTTAATTTCAAGAGTAGACTATCCATCAGAAAGTACAACTACATTGTATCAAAAACATCTGCAGTCATGTCTTACACTAGCTATAGCTATTACTTGCGCTCATGATTTACAGTGATTGTCATTAACTTTAAACAATTTCCAAAACATGCCAGCTGTGTCATGCAGAAAAGTTTCATGAGAAGTTACCACGTAAGAAAAACACTGGATAAAAATTGATGCCTTTAATAAATTCTGATTTGGCAATTCAGTGTTTGATTTCCTTTTGCTTCTTGGATTGTTTGTTGACAAGCTAAGGTTTCCTCAACCAGGAAAGCAACAATGGACAAAAAATAGTTCATCAAATGAGGGATGTAAAAAATGAAAAGGTTCCATCAAGAAATGGGGGAAGAAAGATATTGCAGGAACATAGTTCATGAGTTAGGCAGAGGCCTAAAAATCTATTTCTGCATTCTATTTCCAGCTCTACTGCAGATTCCTAGGGGGATTTAAGACAAACCTCATAATCCAGTTTTAGCCTCAGTTTCTGCAAAGAGGAGATAAATTTTGTTATCTACTTTACAGGGCTGTTGTGAAGCTAAATCTATGGATACTTGTAAAGTGCTTGAAGATCCATAACTGGAAGGCAATATAGGAGTGCAAAGCAAATATTACTAAGTAAAACAAAATGTAATCATTCTGCATTTTGTCTTCAAGCTTTTTTCTATTGTATAAGGATGTTTAATTCCTATTTTGCTTCAGTCTTCCATAAAAGGTGACCAGATATTGACCACAATTAATTGTAAGCAACAAGGGATAAGGACCACACGTCAAAATAGGGAAAGAACAAGTTAAATAATAACATAACGTAGATGTAGTCAAGTCAGCAGGGCCTGATTAAATTCATCCTAGGGTACTTAAAAACTAGCTGAAGTAATCTTGGAACAATTAGTAATTATCTTCAAGAATTTATGGATGACAGGGAAGCCCCAGAGGCCTAGAAAAAAGTAAACATAGTACCTATCTTTAAAAAGGGAGAAAAAAAGAGGACCCAGGGGATTATAGATGAATCAGCCTAACTTTGGTACATGAAGAGATACAGGAACAGATGATTAATTTGTAAGCACCTGGAGGATGCTCGAGCGGCGAACAGCAGAGGCTAACAGCGGGAGTTTGCCTGGGAGCTGTCCGAGAGGAGGTACGCTAAGTGCTGCATTAGGGGGGCTGTGTTGGTGAGTATCTGAGTGTCTGCTGCTGGGACAGTTGGTCAGTTTGACCGTGTGCTTGATTGCTTGCTTGTTTGTTTGAAAAGTGTGAATTGGGAGTGCTTTGTTCCAGCTGGGCCTTGAGTGGGCCTGACTGGTATATAAGGGCAGTCAGCAGCGAACCAGCTGAGCGGCGAACAGCAGAGGCTAACAGCGGGAGTTTGCCTGGGAGTTCGCGTGGGGAGAGCACACTGAGGCTTTCATCTGCAGGTTTCTCCGAGTAGTTCCTGCAACAGTTGAGGAAGCTCCTAAGAGGACGGTGATATGGAAGGTGAGCGATCAGCTGTTGTAACCTGCACAGGTTGTGCCATGTTTGTCTTTCTTCCGCAGGACAGAAGCGACTTTGTCTGTACAAAGTGCAAGCTGGTCTCCATATTGGAGGAGAAGGTTCGAGGGCTGGAGAAACAAGTATCGACTCTGCGTTGCATAAGGGAAAATGAAGATTTCCTGGACAGACGTCAGGAGATGCTTCTACGGCCACAATGTTCTGAAGATTCAGAGCAGGCGCAGCAGGGACAGAAGGATTGTGAGGAGGTTTGGCAGCATGTGACCTCCAGAAGGAGAAAGAGGAGCGTCCATGCACCAGCAATGGAGATACAGGTGAGCAATCGTTTCCATGTTCTCTCTACAGGTGCTAATGCGGAGAGTGGACTAGATGGCCCATCTGAGGGAAGGGAGCAGAAGGAGACTCCACCGATTGGAAGGCAAAAGATGCACTGTCCTAGGGATGGGGGTTCCACGACCACCACTCCCAAGAGGAGGAGGAGGGTGGTGGTGGTCGGGGACTCCCTCCTCAGGGGGACTGAGTCATCTATCTGCCGCCCTGACCGGGAAAACCGAGAGGTCTGCTGCTTGCCAGGAGCTAGGATACACGATGTGACGGAGAGACTGCCGAGACTCATCAAGCCCTCGGATCGCTACCCCTTCCTGCTTCTCCACGTGGGCACCAATGATACTGCCAAGAATGACCTTGAGCGGATCACTGCAGACTACGTGGCTCTGGGAAGAAGGATAAAGGAGTTTGAGGCGCAAGTGGTGTTCTCGTCCATCCTCCCTGTGCAAGGAAAAGGCCGTGGTAGAGACCGTCGAATCGTGGAAGTCAACGAATGGCTACGCAGGTGGTGTCGGAGAGAAGGCTTTGGATTCTTCGACCATGGGATGGTGTTCCAAGAAGGAGTGCTAGGCAGAGACGGGCTCCACCTAACGAAGAAAGGGAAGAGCATCTTCGCCAGCAGGCTGGCTAACCTAGTGAGGAGGGCTTTAAACTAGGTTCACCGGGGGAAGGAGACCAAAGCCCTGAGGTAAGTGGGGAAATGGGATCCTGGGAGGAAGCACAAGCAGGAGAGCGCAAGAGGGGAGGACTCCTGTCTCATGCTGAGAAAGAGGGACGATCATTGAGTTATCTTAAGTGCCTATACACAAATGCAAGAAGCCTGGGAAACAAGCAGGGAGAACTGGAAGTCCTGGCACAGTCAGGGAACTATGATGTGATTGGAATAACAGAAACTTGGTGGGATAACTCACATGACTGGAGTACTGTCATGGATGGATATAAACTGTTCAGGAAGGACAGGCAGGGCAGAAAAGGTGGGGGAGTTGCGTTGTATGTAAGAGAGGAGTATGACTGCTCAGAGCTCCGGTATGATACTGCAGAAAAACCTGAGAGTCTCTGGATAAAGTTGAGAAGTGTGAGCAACAAGGGTGATGTCGTGGTTGGAGTCTGCTATAGACCACCAGACCAGGGGGATGAGGTGGACGAGGCTTTCTTCTGGCAACTAGCAGAAGTTGCTAGATCACAGGCCCTGGTTCTCATGGGAGACTTTAATCACCCTGATATCTGCTGGGAGAGCAATACAGCGGTGCACAGGCAATCCAGGAAATTTTTGGAAAGCGTAGGGGACAATTTCCTGGTGCAAGTGCTGGAGGAACCAACTAGGGGCAAAGCTTTTCTTGACCTGCTGCTCACAAACAGGGAAGAACTAGTAGGGGAAGCAAAAGTGGATGGGAACCTGGGAGGCAGTGACCATGAGATGGTCGAGTTCAGGATCCTGACACAAGGAAGAAAGGAGAGCAGCAGAATATGGACCCTGGACTTCAGAAAAGCAGACTTTGACTCCCTCAGGGAACAGATGGGCAGGATCCCCTGGGAGAATAACATGAAGGGCAAAGGGGTCCAGGAGAGCTGGCTGTATTTTAAAGAATCCTTATTGAGGTTGCAGGAACAAACCATCCCGATGTGTAGAAAGAATAGTAAATATGGCAGGCGACCAGCTTGGCTAAACAGTGAAATCCTTGCTGATCTTAAATGCAAAAAAGAGGCTTATAAGAAGTGGAAGATTGGACAAATGACCAGGGAGGAGTATAAAAATATTGCTCAGGCGTGCAGGAGTGAAATCAGGAAGGCCAAATCACACTTGGAGTTGCAGTTAGCAAGAGATGTTAAGAGTAACAAGAAAGGTTTCTTCAGGTATGTTAGCAACGAGAAGAAAATCAAGGAAAGTGTGGGCCCCTTACTGAATGAGGGAGGCAACCTAGTGACCGACGATGTGGAAAAAGCTAATGTACTCAATGATTTTTTTGCCTCTGTCTTCACGCACAAGGTCAGCTCCCAGATTGCTGCACTGGGCAGTACAGCATGGGGAGAAGGTGACCAGCCCTCTGTGGAGAAAGAAGTGGTTCGGGACTATTTAGAAAAACTGGACGTGCACAAGTCCATGGGGCCGGATGCGCTGCATCCGAGGGTGCTAAAGGAGTTGGCGGGTGAGATTGCAGAGCCATTAGCCATTATTTTTGAAAACTCATGGCGATCGGGGGAGGTCCCAGATGACTGGAAAAAGGCTAATGTAGTGCCCATCTTTAAAAAAGGGAAGAAGGAGGATCCGGGGAACTACAGGCCAGTCAGCCTCACCTCAGTCCCTGGAAAAATTATGGAGCAGGTCCTCAAGGAATCAATTATGAAACATTTAGAGGAGAGGAAAGTGATCAGGAACAGTCAGCATGGATTCACGAAGGGGAAGTCGTGCCTGACTAACCTAATTGCCTTCTATGATGAGATAACTGGCTCTGTGGATGAGGGGAAAGCAGTGGATGTGTTATTCCTTGACTTTAGCAAAGCTTTTGATACGGTCTCCCACAGTATTCTTGCCGCCAAGTTAAAGAAGTATGGGCTGGATGAATGGACTGTAAGGTGGATAGAAAGCTGGCTAGATCGTCGGGCTCAACGGGTAGTGATCAATGGCTCCATGTCTAGTTGGCAGCCGGTTTCAAGTGGAGTGCCCCAAGGGTCGGTCCTGGGGCCGGTTTTGTTTAATATCTTTATTAATGATCTGGAGGATGGTGTGGACTGCACTCTCAGCAAGTTTGCAGATGACACTAAACTAGGAGGCGTGGTAGATACACTAGAGGGTAGGGATCGGATACAGAGGGACCTAGACAAATTAGAGGATTGGGCAGAAAAAAACCTGATGAGGTTCAACAAGGACAAGTGCAGAGTCCTGCACTTAGGACGGAAGAATCCCATGCACTGCTACAGACTAGGGACCGAATGGCTAGGTAGCAGTTCTGCTGAAAAGGACCTAGGGGTCACAGTGGACGAGAAGCTGGATATGAGTCAACAGTGTGCTCTTGTTGCCAAGAAGGCTAACGGCATTTTGGGCTGTATAAGTAGGGGCATTGCCAGCAGATCGAGGAACGTGATCGTTCCCCTTTATTCGACATTGGTGAGGCCTCATCTGGAATACTGTGTCCAGTTTTGGGCCCCACACTACAAGAAGGATGTGGAAAAATTGGAAAGAGTCCAGCGGAGGGCAACAAAAATGATTAGGGGTCTGGAGCACATGACTTATGAGGAGAGGCTGAGAGAACTGGGATTGTTTAGTCTCCAGAAGAGAAGAATGAGGGGGGATTTGATAGCAGCCTTCAACTACCTGAAGGGGGGTTCCAAAGAGGATGGAGCTCGGCTGTTCTCAGTGGTGGCAGATGACAGAACAAGGAGCAATGGTCTCAAGTTGCAGTGGGGGAGGTCCAGGTTGGATATCAGGAAAAACTATTTCACTAGGAGGGTGGTGAAACACTGGAATGCGTTACCTAGGGAGGTGGTGGAGTCTCCTTCCTTGGAGGTTTTTAAGGCCCGGCTTGACAAAGCCCTGGCTGGGATGATTTAGCTGGGAATTGGTCCTGCTTTGAGCAGGGGGTTGGACTAGATGACCTCTTGAGGTCCCTTCCAACTCTGATATTCTATGATTCTATGATTCTATGATAGGATAATAGGGTGATGAGGAATAGCCAGCATGGATCTGTCAAAAATCATGCCAACCCAGCTTAACTTCCTTCTTTGACTAGGCCAAAGGGAATGGATGGGGAGGATGTGATGTATCTTGATTTTTAGTAAGGTTTTTGACACAGTCCCACACGACATTCTTGTAAGCAAAATTATGAAAATGTGGCCTAAATGAAATTACCAAAAGGTGGGTGAACAACTGGTTTTAAAGATTGACAGCAAACCAATGATAACTACAATTTGAATACAAATTGGTGGGGACATATTTAGTAGGATCCCACAGGGGTCTGTCCTGAATCTGGTACTTGTCAATATTTTCATTAAGGACTTGGATACTGGAGTGGAGAGTATGCTTATAAAATTTGTGGAAGAGTTGCAAGCACTTTAGAGGACAGGATTAGAATTCAAGAGCACCTCGACAAATTTGGAGAAGTGGGCTGAAATCAACATGGTGAAATTCAATAAAGTGCAAAGTACTTCTCTTAGGAAGGAAATATCAAATGCATAAATACAAAATGGGGTATAACTGGTAGTACTGCTCAAAATTATCTGGGGTTTATAGTGGATCACACATTGAATGAGTCGACAATGTGATGCAGTTGCAAAAAAGGCCAATGTTCTGGGGTATATTAACAGGAGTGTTGCATGTACGACATGAGAGGTAATTGTCCCATTCTACTCAGCGCTGGTGATGCCTTAGCTGAACTATTATGTCCAATTCTGGGTGCCACACTTTAGGAACTACATGAAGAAATTGGAGAGTCCAGAACAGAGTAGTAAAAATGATAAAATGTTTAGAAAACCTGACCTATAAGGAAGTGTTCAAAAAAACTGGACTGAGGGGGGAATCTGATAAGAGTCTTCAAATATGTTAGGAGGATTAATTGTTCTCTATGCCCACTGAAAGTAGGACAAGAAATAATGAGCTTAATCTTCCATAAAGAATTTAGGTTAAATATTAGAAAATATTTCTAATTATGGTAGCGACATTCTGGAATAGGCTTCCAAAGGAGGTTGTGGAACCCCCCATCAATGAAGGTTCTTAAGCAGATTGGACAAACACCTGTCAGGTATGGTCTCGGTTTACTTGGTCCTGCCTCAGTGCAGGTGGCTGAACTTGCTGATCTCTTGTAGTCCCTTCCAGCCCTACGTCTGAGTTTGTTTTTATAGAAGTCATTACTACACTTTATTCAAATTTTAGCTGTATTATATATATTTTTCTTGTCTAAAAGACAGATTAGAAACATTTGATGTTAAAAACTTTGTTTATCCCTATGTGCCTTTTATATAAATATAGAGAATAGCTATGACAGACACAATTGATGACTATAGTAAAATATATGTATCTTCCATGTGTGCAACCTTTCCTGTTTTTTGTGTGTTTTTAAAAAAAAAAAAAAAAAAAATTTGAGACCTTCTAATAAACCAAATATCACTTTAATTATAAGAACTAGGGCTGTTGATTAATCAGTTAACTTGTGCAATTAACTAAAAAATTAATTGTGATTAATCGCATTGTTATACAATAGAATACCAATTGAAATTTAAATATTTTTGGATGTTTTTTCTACAATTTCAAAAATATTGATTTCAATTATAACACTAGAATGCAAAATGTACAATGCTTGCTTTATATTTTTTATTACAAATATTTGCACTGTAAAAATGATAAAGAAATAGTATTTTTTTCAATTCACCTCATACAAGTACTGTAGCGCAATCTCTTTATCATGAAAGTGCAACTTACAAATGTAGATTTTTTGTTTGTTATGTAACTGCACTCAAAAACAAAATACTCTAAAACTTTAGAGCCTACAAGTTCACTCAGTTCTACTTCTTGTTCCACCAATTGCTAAGACAAACAAGTTTGTTTACATTTGAAGGAGATAATGCTGCCCGCTTCTTATTTACAATGTCACCTGAAAGTGAGAACAGGCATTCTCATGGCACATTTGTAGCTGGCATTACAAGGTATTTATGTGCCATATATGATAAACATTCATATGCCCCTTCATGCTTGGGCCACCATTCCAGAGAAATGCTTCCATGCTAATGACACTCGTTTAAAAAAATAATGCATGAAATTTGTGACTGACCTCCTTGGGGGAGAATTATATGTCGCCTGCTCTGTTTTACCTGCATTCTGCCATATATTTCATGTTATAGCAATCTCAGATGATGACTCAGTACATGTTCATTTTAAGAACACTTTCACTGCAGATTTGACAAAACACAAAGAAGGTACCAATCTGAGATTTCTGAAGACAGCTACAACACTCAACCCAAGGTTTAAGCATCTGAAGTGCCTTCCAAAATCTGAGAAGGACAAGGTGTGGAGCATGCTTTCAAAAGTCTTAAAAGAGCAACATTCGGATGCAGAAACTACAGAACCCGAACCACCAAAAAAAAAAAAAGAAAATCAACCTTCTGCTGGTGGCATCTGACTCAGATGATGAAAATGAACATGCGTCAGTCCACACTGCTTTGGATTGTTATCGAGCAGAACCCATCATCAGCATGGACACGTTCTCTGGAATGGTGGTTGGTTCATGAAGGAAAATATGAATCTTTAGTGAATCTGGCACATAAATATCTTGCAACGCTGGCTATAACAGTGCCATGCAAATGCCTGTTCTCACTTTCAGATGACATTGTAATCAAGAAGCGGGCAGCATTATCTCCTGCAAATGTAAACAAACTTGTTTGTCTGAGCATCTGGCTGAACAATAAGTAGAACTGAGTGGACTTGTAGGCTCTAAAGTTTTACATTAACTGCATTCAAAAATAAAACATTGTACATAATTCTCTATCATGAAAGTTGAGCTTTCATAGAGAGTACTTTTATGAGGTGAATTGAAAAATACTATTTCTTTTGTTTTACAGTGCAAATATTTGTAATCAAATATAAAGTGAGCACTGTACACTTTGTATTCTGTTATAATTGAAATCAATATATTTGAAAATGTAGAACACCCAAAAATATTTAAATAAATGGTATTCTATTGTTTAACAGCACAATTAATCACAATTAATTTTTGTAATTGTTTGACAGCCCTAATAAAAATAGATTAAAACTTTTATTAGGGAATATTTAAAATTATAGAACACAAGTTGTTGAATATACATATATGAATAGTCCAGCCATATCCATTCCTGTTTATCAAAAAAGATGATAAACATGAATTGCAAATGAAGAGAGAAAAGTGGTATGAGCTCACAATTCCCCACAGTGGGAAATTTGGTCTGGATGTATTATCCTCATAATGGCGGTGTCCAGTAACACATTCAATATCAATGTCCCTTGACCAACTGATATCGGAAACCATCAACCACCACATCTGCTTGGCATAATATCTGGGCACCTTACAGTCTCCGAACACAGTCTCGCTCCTGAGGTCCTGGGCACCCAGTGTTCCAATGATCAGCATGTGAACAACAGTGGAGTATCCCCAGTCTCTCACTGTATCAGCTGGGGGAGGGGGGGTGTATTTCTCCAGTTTCCATTCCTCAACAAAGGCAGTGATCTGGTTCTCAAAGTTTCTTCTAGTCCAAAGGTCCATTCTTTAAGAGTGGATCTCATAATCCACTCACTTTTTGCATATTCTGGCAAATCATTAAGAATTACTGATGATATTAGAGTTCTATTTTTATCATATACTAGTGTTTAATTCATGGTCCATACAATATATAACTATTACTGACTATAAGTCATCCACTGTTAAAAGCTTTCCCTGCAGGTAAGCCAGGGTTCTCCAACTTTTTCATAGAGTGAGCCACAGCTTAATAGCAGTAGATCTCATGGAATGTTTCCCCTTCCATACTGACTACCTCCTCTCCCATTTGCAATCACAAAACATCCCTATAGCAACTGCAGCAATTGCTTATGTGGAAAAGTAAGTTTAATGTATTTTCAGTTTCTTTTTAATGAGATTTAGCACCATGTGCCCAGCCAGCTCTCAGTAGAGCTTTGTGGGTCCCCAGTAGTCTATGCACCACAGCTGAGAACCACTCATTTTGTTTTGTTAACAAGCTAGATGAATTCTATGCAGTAGTTCCACTAAGATATTTGAAACTTCCTCATTTTCAGCCTTGCATTTAAGTGAGATAGAATATACTCCATGGGCTCTTACATTCAATTAAGTGATTTATTTTTAGCTGCTTCCTCTACTTAAAGGTATAGCTGACTTCCTTCTTGACACTTAGGATTTTGTCATTACATGGTGCAAAAGGAAATGAACTTTTACAAAATCTGGTTAAAGGATAATAGAGAGCCTGCTGGCCTAGGCTAATAGAGAACTCCCTGTAGATCAATGACCGAGCTCTTGCTTTGATAACTGAAGATCCTGGATTCCAGTGCCAGTAGCAACCTCTCCTCCTAATTAATTTTAGATGTACTGCAGTCTGTTAAGGGGATGTATGATGGCAACTGAATATTGATAACTAGCAACAAATACCCAACAGTTATAAAAGCTGAATTACTTATTTGGTTGTCTTAGTGTTTGGGGAAAAAGTGGGGAAATACCATCTGTTTTTAAACTTTTAATAGTTTTTATTTTAACACAAAAATGGCTTTTAGAAGTACTATTCTTTAAGCAATATTCCTGACTGATATGTTCTTATCTTTTCTTTTAGACTAAATACATACAGTACTGTAGTGTAAATTATTTTAAAAGCTTTATTATTTAATAATCCTTAAAATTTAGAACAAAAATCAATATTGTACATAGTAATCAGGAGATTTATACAAGGTACATAGACACCCCTGAAATAACTCTTACTAGGAAATTGTGTAGTATGTTGTATACCTCCCTGAGGAAAATAAAAACAAGTATAGAAAAGGTTCTATACAAGCAGTGTCCAAGTTTGACTACAGAGCCTGTCTGACTACTCAGTACAATTTGTAAAAAGATTCAGCACCTAGATACAAGGGTGTTGGGTGTATTAGATCTGCCTATACAGCTAAGCAGGCAGACAGACTGATGTGGAGGTGTTTTGTATAGATATGGCTTGTAAATCTTCATGTTAAAAACCTAAATTAAGCTGAAAATGTTATATGGCTAAAATTTTACTGGTCAGCAGCTCTCAAGTATTGTGATCCAATTATAGGCAAGGCTTAATCCTATGCACAGTTAGTTTTATTATACAGGTTTGTCTGAAACCACCCCCAGGGAACTGCACAGTTGGCAATCCCATTGGAGCTCCGTGTTATTTATTTGTTTTATTTGGGTTAGTGTGGTGGTTTTTTTTTTTTTTTTTTTTAAATGACAATCTTTAAGATAGTACAGTGGAGAATAACTGCTGACCAGCCATGGTTTTTGCAAGCAACGCACACTAGAAAAGTAATAAAAGGACCAACACAGACATATATCACTACTGTAGAAGCTTCCTTTTTATCAAGGGCAAGTTTATCCATAAATAATATCCAACAAACTGTTGCTGTCGAATGGAAACTACATAAGGAAGGAAAATACAAAGTTAAAATAGAAATAAACCCTTTGAAAGTGCTAATTCCATTTTTTTCAAAATACAAAAACTTCTGAAGAGCCAAGCCCTGGTCATAGCTTCTTCTCTTAGCCATAGATTAAATTAATCTTCTTCAGTGAGTCTTCACTGGGAATGTTGGCTGTAGGCTATCTAAACCAACCCTCGGTGGGCACATAGTAACCCAGATTATGGCCCTTATAAAGGGTACTCATCTCCTACCCTCCACATTGAAGAGAGGCTCAACCACTTTGACATTTGACACCCACTCTTCCTACACTGGTAATGGGTATTCTGCCTTGAGGAAGAGATTGAGGGAGGCATGAAGGTAGCAAGGCCGGGATACTACATTGTTCCTATTTGGCTGTGTGGAATTGAGTCAGAAAGGTAATACAACCCCAGTCTGTATTAGCTTTCCTGTGTAGCTCCTCTGGGCAGGTCCTAACACTACCCTGGATGGGGAAGTCCATGATAGTGTAGCTCCAGTGGTGCCCCTCTGCCAAGAAGTTGGCTTAGTGGCAGGTCCCTAGAGTGGATTATTATTAGAGATTTCAATACAGATGGCCTTTGCCTCCTATGCATCTCTGGGAATCTAACAAGTTGGGTTCTACTGCCTTTTCTGCAGTGCGGGAACAGACCACACATACCTGCCAGGCAGAGGTGAAAGCAAGCCAGTATGGTCCAGTACAGCGTACCGGCAAGAGTCAGTCCACCGTGCAGGACTGGACCGGCTTCTGCAGTGGTGATTTAAAGGGCCCAGAGCTCCAGCCACTGCAGGGATCCCTGGGCCCTTTAAAGCGCCACCGGGGCTCCAGCAGCTGGGCTTGGGTGGGGATTTAAATGGCCCAGTGCTCCTGCCACTACGGGGAGCCCCGGGCCCTTTAAATCCCCGCTGGAGCTCGGTAGCTGGGCTCCCGCGGTGATTTAAAGGGCCCGGAGCTCCACGGTGGCACCCCGAGCCCTTTAATTAGCCCCGGGGATCCCAGACACCTCTGCAGCTGGTAGCTCCGGGGTGATTTAAAGGCCCTGGGGCTCCCAGCCACAGCCGGAGCCCCAGGGCCTTTAAATCTTGAAAGGCACCACCTCTTCCAGTTGAGGCCTTGCCCCTGCTCAGGACTCCATTGTACCGGTAAGTCCTTTAAGTTACTTTCACCCCTGCTGCCAGGACACAGTGAGAGATTGCCTTGAGGGGATCCTTGTAGAAATTTCTTCCTTCAGTGGGTTTCTTTAAGGGAGGGAGATGCTGTGGGACATTTGCATTTCAGCAGGCTTTGGCCAACCTTGTGTACTAGAGTGTGAATTTCAAACCTAGGCAGAAGGAAAGTAGTTATCATGACCATATAAAGCTGTACAAATCTCACTACATTATACACTGTACATCTTATTCAACAAACAAAGAGCAGATTCAGTCAATAAACAGGATCCATTTCTGCACCCACTGAAGTCTGTATCTAAATTACAGCTGGTCAAAAAATATCCATCAAAATTGTTTTCAGATGGGAAAGTAAGTTTTCTACTAAACACTTCATGGAAAAGTGTCTGCTTTCCACAAAAAACTGACTCTTTTTGCCACACACCCCCAAACAAACAAACAAAAAACCCAAATCACTACAAACCCAAAAGCCAATAGCCAAATGCTGAAAAATTTTAATTTGGAAATGTCACTGTGGTGCCTCCTGGAAGTTGTCATTTGACTGCTTGCCTCATGTCCCCACTCTGCTCTATGGGTCTGCATTGGACTACCTCTCCCATAATGCACCATAGCCAGTGACTTCCATGATGCAGTGCAGCAGCTCAGCAAAATGGGAGCATGATAGAGTGGCCATCCTCTTTAAGGGGAGTCAGAGCCCAGTCCAGCTGTGATAGACTGGTTCTCAAAGATGCTCCTCTTGACCCACCTGGAAGTAACTAACTGCCTAGATGACTGGTTAGCAGTTTATTGACCTTGAACCCAGTAAAAAGCAACAATAGCTCAGTTGGGGAGGTGTGCTCCTAAAGACAGGAGGCTTCTACAAAGAGCAGTTCCCCTAGAACAGAGCATGAGAACTTCCGGGGTGGGGGGGAGGGGGACTTCTCAGATAGCATCAGGAGGTTGCAGCCTGTGAGGAGCAGTGTGCTGCCTAGAAAATAGCTGCAGTTAGCAGAGAGGCCCTCGCTCCAGGAAAGGAATTAAGGTTGAGTGTGTCTTGCGGGTCTGATAGACACTGCTGGGTGTGATAAACTCAGATGGAGTCTGCCTCACTGCTGAGAAGCCTACTGAAGGTCTTTCTTGTGTTTCTGTTGAACTTTTTATCAATAAATGAGACCCCTGAGAAAGGGGCTGGAGAGGTACAGTTTAAGACATAAAAGCTTTGGTGACCTTATTGATGATACAGTTGGGGGATATTAAGGGAGGGCAAACCCAAAGCACCCCATCTGGCTGCACAGGGGAATGTGGGGATGCCATGAGCCTTTTACAGGAAGATAGCACATCATTTAAAACTTATAAAATTCGCAGATGATACCAAGCTGGGAGGGGTTACAAGTGCTTTGGAGGATAGAATTAAAATTCAAAATGATCTGGACAAACTGGAGAAATGGTCTGAAGTTAATAGGATGAAATTCAATAAGGACAAATGGAAAATACTCCACTTAGGAAGGAACAATCAGTTACACACATACAAAATGGGAAATGATTGCCTAGGAAGGAGTACTGCGGAAAGGGATCTGGGGGCCATAGGGGTCACAAGCTAACTATGAGTCAACAGTGTAATACTGTTGCAAAAAAAGCAAACGTCATTCTGGGATGTATTAGCAGGAGTGTTGTAAGCAAGACACGAGAAGTAATTCTTCCACTCTACTCAGCGCTGATGAGGCGTCAGCTGGAGTATTGTGTCTAGTTCTGGGCGCCACAGTTCAGGAAATATGTGGACAAATTGGAAAAAGTCCAGAGAAGAGCAACAAAAATGATTAGAAAATATGACCTGTGAGAAGATTGAAAAAATTAGGTTTGTTTAGTTTGGAGAAGAGAAGACTGGGGGTGGGGGGACATCGTAACAGATTTCAAGTACATAAAAGGTTGTAACAAGGAGGAGGGAGAAAAAATGTTCTCCTTAACTTCAAGAAGCAATGGGCTTAAATTGCAACAAGGGCAGTTTAGGGTGATTAAGCACTGTAATAAATTGCCTAGGGAGGTTGTGGAATCTCTGTCATTGGAGATTTTTAAGAGCAGGTTAGACAAACACCTGTCAGGGTTGGTCTAGATAACAGCTAGTCCTGTCTTGAGGCTAGGGGACTGGATTAGATGATCTCTCGAGGTCCCTTCCAGTCCTATGATTCTATGGGAGATATAGTCTGGCCAGGAGCCTGGCCGATAGATGAAAATAGGAGCATGAGGCACCATGGCAGGATTTTTGGCTGAAAGTTTTCAGTTTTACTATTTTTCTCTGAAAAGCTGAAATTTTCCATAGGGAAAAATAACCCATTTTCCAACTAGCTCTGTTCTAAATTTGTGTTCATTTCAGTGGGAGCAATGAACAAATCACCTCAACGCCATCAGCTCATAAGGCCTCTTACACAGATGCCTTAAAGCTTGTGCTCTCCCGTGATCTGCCATTGCTTTTGCTATAGACTTTCATGATGACACAAGGAAGCAGACCTTAAATTTCCACATACATGATCAACACAATTCCAAGAAATGACCTGTAAAGAGCTATATAGCTCTGCTTGATGATCAGTAAAACTGGGATCAAACAAACTGTAGCTAAAGGAGATTCCTTATTGTTTTCCTACCTCCTATGCTGTAATAGGGACAGCCGGAAAGTCAAAACCAAATGGCAGCTGGATCTTCCTTTCACTGAACACATAAACCTACAAGGCTAGACTGTGCTGCACAGAATCATAATGGGGAGTATGAGCCATACATACAATGCCTTGTTTGGCCTCCAAGCATCTTGGCTGCAGGTGCAGGGATTGTGTATCTGATACCATTCCCTTCCACACACACACCAACACAAATGGACACAAATGGGTGGAGCTTTGGGCCCAGATTTTTAAAGATATTCAGGTGTTGCTTTGGTACTGTCCAGTGGAGATGACCCTGTGTGGAAGTAACTCCTCTGACTTCCTTCTCTGGGCTGTGCAGGCATGGTACAGCTGCGCAGGGCAAGATGTAAAGGCACAGTTGAGTTTTCACATTTATATAATAGAAAAAAGGGACAGAAAATAATTTGAATGTCTGGTGAAGTTCAAAGGTAGAGCTTTTAGGTAATATACCAGAGAGAGATGTGTGTTTGTGAATTGGTGTGTTACCTGTTTGTGGTGTTACCATATTGTTTTCTGTTTTCTTTATCCTCTGTCATGTTAGGTTTCCTCTCTTTCCCAACTGCCTATTGGCCACTTGTCCCACAGCACACCAAAAAAACTGTGCTGATTAAATACTATTTTCATTAAATTACATGCAAAAAATGAGGTGCTAAGAAAAATCATGTCACATTATAGCTTAACTGTGTCTCATTCATTCATGAATCTGTCATATAAGCTAAGTGGAACACGAAAGTCTAATTCTTCTGTCAGTTACACCAGTGCAATTCTACTGAAGTCAATGGACTGGTGTAAGTCTGAGGCGAATATAGCCCCTATTATAGACATTGGTGATTTTCATAACATGCTCTTGTTTCTCATGTGTTTGACAATGTATTTAGTCCAACTGTCTATCCATATATCGATTAAAAGATAAGGTCTGGACAGTTATGAAAAAAAATCAGCTGAAGAAAACCATTTTAGTTTCTTCAGGATGTTTAGCAGAGAAGGACTAGATTAGAATACATCATCAGAAATGAGACACTCAGCAAAGTCATTCTGTCGAATGCTCAATTAAATCCCTCCCGTGGGGCATTAAACATCATTTGGGAAAAGACAGTACAGCATGAAGAAGGAGCATATCAATCTTCTGCTGCTCATTCAGAAATACAGTTAATATTTCCCATATATTGGTTGGTAGTTGGATAATGTTTACTGAACCACTGAATTTATAGCTTTGGCAAAACATCAAACCTATTAAAGGCCCATATAGTACCCAGTTTGGAAAATAACTCATGTAGGGGACAGGAAACTTCATACGATTCCCATCATTGAGAGCCCTTTGAATTCTTCAGTTAGGATTGTGTGTCTGGGAAATGAAACTTGGGAAGCAGGAGTTTGTCCCTAGAACCTTGTCAATCCCCAGAGTCACATCAGTGGCCAGGGCTTTCTGCACAGAGGCCCAGTGCCTCCACATTGTTGTTCAGTTCCCAGCAGGCCTGTGGAGAAATGCTGACTTGGCTGCTTCTTCCAGCTGCTGCCTCTAGAACTCCCCTTTAAAACAGACCAGGTGTGGAGGTGGGTGGGGGTCCACTCAGGAGATAAGACAACCTGTGGTTGAGGATTATTTTGGAGTGGAAAGAAATGGTTGTGCAATGCTCCAGATGCAGCTGACTTCCCACTACTTCTTCCATGTGACCAGGGGGAGATCCAATCCTTATCTTCTTCTAAGTTTTGTGTAGACTGACTTGTGCTGTGTTGCAATAACTATTCTTAGAACTCTGATTAGCTAAGCAGATCTCTCCATTTCTCTTGGAGTCAGATCCTTCTCCCATTGAAACAATTACAAAAATGACTTTTACCCTCATAGGGGCTGTTAACTGATGAGACTCGTAAATGCTGAATGATTGTGAAATGTGGTGTATTCCAATCACCATCATAAAGTTATCATAATAAATGCTGTGGCTATAATAAGGATACAGAAAAATAACTTAATTAAATTTAATATACTGAGTACATTTTTCCAGAACTGGAGGGAGTGCATCAGAGGATCCTGAAGGAATTGCCTGAAGGCATCATGGAACCGTGAGTGATAATATATATCTTTTCTTAAACATCAGATGAGGTACCCATGCATTAGAGGAAAGGTATCTAATTACAGTTCTTAAAAAAATATTGAAAGATGCAGATAATTACTTATTTGTTTAGCTGATTTCAATCCTAGATAGTATACTAGCAAAAATGGAGTTGATTTGTGAGCAACAGGAGAGGAGTTAATTATTGCAAAATATTTGGCATTAGTGTTTGAAGCACAAGTTGTGCCAAACTAATATGATCACTTTTATGACATAAAGAAGAACAAGGTTGATAGGGGAATGTGGTAGATAAAAATCATCTGTTTTTTAGAAAGATATTTGATTATGCAAAGTAATGCACATTGGAAAGTATAATCCCAACTATACATATAAAATGATGGGATCTAAATTGGCTGTTATCACTCAAGAAAGGTATCTTGGAGTCATTGTGGATAATGCTCTGAAAACATCTGCTCAATGCACAGAGGCAATCAAAAAAGCTAACAGAATGTTGGGAATCATTAGGAAAGGAATAAGAAAAAGACAGAAAATATCATATTGCCTCTACATAAATCCATAGTACGCCCACACCTTGAATACTGAATGCAGATCTGGTCGCCCCATGTCAAAAAAGATATATTGGAATTGGAAAAGGTACAGAAAAGGGCAACAAAACTGACTAGGAACATGGAACAGCTTCCATATGAGGAGAGATTAATAAGACTGGGACTTTTCAGCTTGGAAAAGAGATGACTAAGGGGGGATATGATAGAGGTCTATAAAATCATGACTGGTGTGGAGAAAATAAATAAGGAAGTGTTATTTACTCCTTCTCGTAACACAAGAACTAGGAGTCACCAAATGAAATTAATAGGCAGCAGGTTTAAAACAAACAAAAGGAAGTATTTCTTCACACAAGACACAGTCAACCTGTGGAACTCTTTGCCAGAAGATATTTGAAGGCCAAGACTATTACAGGATTCAAAAAAGAACTAGATACGTTCATGGAGAATAGGTCCATCAATGACTATTAGCTGGTGAATGCTGAATCTACACATCAAGGCCTGAAACCTGGCTGAACTGCAGGATGGTGAAAGTATGCCTGTAAGCCATCTTCCCACTCCCCTGATCCTTGATCCCACCAGCACCCCAATATAACTTAGAGCAACCTAAGGGCTGCTCTAATTTAGGCCAGCTGGAGGACGGTTCCTTCAGCCAGGGGTCACCACAGTACAATGCAGTCTTGTTTCCCCTTCTTTTTATCAGATGCGGAGCTTGCCAAGCCAATTTTCAGCAGCCTCATCAGTGAAGTACAGAGTCCTCAGATCACCATCAAATCTGGTCAGAGGGCAATTATCAATGAAGTGTGACATTGCCTGTCTTTGACCACAGCCGCATGTGGCACCCTCTTGATGGCCCCAGGTAGAAAGGCTGGCTGCAAATTGACCTGGGCCTGTTCAAAATTGGTTCAGAAGGGCCCATGAGCAGCGTGGCACATCAAAGCTAGGTACACACAAGGTCCGGTAAGTCATAAGAGACTGCTGTCTGACATCAGCTGCAGATCATTCTTCACACCACGTCAACATTACAGAAAAACCTGGGCAGGGCAAGTGGGCCCACAATGGGTGCCTCAACTACAAGCATATTCTTGCATGGTCAAAGAGATCTGTATATAGTTTGCCCTGATTTTCTCAACCATTTTGGCTGTAGCATCCTCATGACAGGTGTGTGGAGGAGTGATGTTGGTTAACATGGGGAGCCACAGTTCTCAGAGCCGTCCCTAGGGTACCTTAGGGAAGGCTCTATGTACGTGTCATGTGGAGGTGCTAGGCTGGCCCAGGGGGTGGGTTAGAGTGTGGGGGGACAGGCTGGCCCAGGGGATTAGCGGGGGGGGGGGAGGGGGGGCTGGCACGGGCAGCAGGGTTCAGGCCCACATTCACTGGCGGGAAGTGGCAGCAGTGACATCAGCCTGCCCCGCCGGCTCGTGGCGTCGCTCAGGGAAGGGGGTGGAAGCTGTAAAGAGGTGGGGCAGGGGCGGGAAGAGGCGGGGCGGGGGCTTAGGGAAAGGGGTGGAGTGGGAGTCAGGGGCAGGGCGTAGGGTGGATGAGGGGGGTTGTCCTGGGCCCCGTGCCCCCCTAGGGACAGCCCTGACAGTACTGGTGTGGGTCGAATTGATCTCATTAATGATGCACATGGTTGAGTGTAGTTGTGTGTCAGCCAACTTGATGTGAGCCAAATGGAGCCAGACTGGAGCACAGTATTCTGCTGCAGAGTAACAGGGGGCTAACTGGATGATTGGAGAGTTTGAGCATTTGCTCCCATGAAGTGCTGGCCAATTTGCTTAGAAGGTTTTTTTACATGCCTTAGCAACAGTTTTCCTCAGGTGATTAAGATATCTATTTAAGAGATGTATGTAGGGTTCCTCCGAGGTAGACTGAGTATGTTAAGTGATGGCCAAAATATTGAGCTCTTGGCCTGCTCTGGCATTGTAAAGATGGAAAACACTTGAAACTGTCTTAGTTACACTTGGTTATAAATAGAATAACCCCGGTCGGGGCTCTAAGGGTATGTTGATTTGTTCTTGTGTTAGTGTAGGGAGTGTCCTGAGTAGATGGTGCAGTTTCTTAGTGTATTCCTGTCAAGGCTGCTTCCCCGCTTTGAACTTTAGGGTACAAATGTGGGGGCCTGCATGAAAACTTCTAAGCTTAACTACCAGCTTAGATCTGGTCCGCTGCCACCATCCCAAAGCTAGTTCCCTTCCCTGGGTAGCCTTGAGAGAGCTTCACCAATTCCCTGATGAATACAGATCCAAACCCCTTGGATCTTAAAACAAGGAGAAATTAACCATTCCCCTCCTTTCTCTCACCAACTCCTGGTGGATCAAGATCTAACTCCCTTGGATCTAAAAACAAGGAAAAATCAATCAGGTTCTTAAAAAGAAGGCTTTTAATTAAAGAAAAAGGTAAAAATCCTCTCTGTAAAATCAGGATGGAAAAATAACTTTACAGGGTAATCAAACTTAAAGAGCTCAGAGGACCCCCCTCTAGCCTTAGGTTCAGAGTACAGCAAACAGAGATAAACATTCTAGTAAAAGGTACATTTACAAGTTGAGAAAACAAAGATAAACTAACATGCCTTGCCTGGCTGTTTACTTACAAGTTTGAAATATGAGAGACTTGTTCAGAAAGATTTGGAGAACCTGGATTGATGTCTGGTCCCTCTCAGTCTCAAGAGCGAACAACTTCCCAAACAAAGAGCACAAACAAAAGCCTTCCCCCCACCAAGATTTGAAAGTATCTTGTCCCCTTATTGGTCCTTTGGATCAGATGCCAGCCAGGTTACCTGAGCTTCTTAACCCTTTACAGGGAAAAGGATTTTGGAGTCTCTGGCCAGGAGGGATTTTATAGTACTGTACACAGGACAGCAGTTACCCTTCCCTTTATAGTTATGACAATTCCTCAGTGGGATCTGAGGGAAGTGGCCTGTAGAATTTGGTACTGGAGAGTTGTCTGGCAGCCTCCTTTTGGTAGTCAGACCTGTTCATGATGACAACAGCACCTCCTTTATCAGCCTCTTTGATTATAATGTCAGGGTGGTTTCTGAGGCTGTGGATGGCATCACGTTCTGCACGACTGAGGTTATGAGGCAAGCAATGTGGTTTTTCCAAAATTTCTACCTGTGCACGTCGGCGGAAGTATTCTATGTATAAGTCCAGACTGTCATTTCGACCCTCAGGAGGAGTCCATGTGGAGTTTTTCTTCTTGTGCTGTTGGTGGGAGGGTATCTGTGTATCAGTGCGCTGTTCAATGTTATCTTGAAAGTATTCTTTGAGTCGGAGATGGCAAAAGTAGGCTTCCAGGTCGAAGCAGAACTGAATCATGTTTGTAGGGGTGGCAGGGCAGAAAGAGTCCCTGAGATAGGACAGACTCTTCTGCCGGGCTGAATGTGTAGTTGGATAGATTGACGATATTGCTGGGTGGATTAGGGGTACCACTTTTGTGGCCCCATGTGGCAGGTAGGATTTTAGACAGCTTACAGTCCTTTTTCCTTTGTAGAGAGGTGAAGTGTGTAATGTAGATCTCCTGTTTTATTTTAGAGAAATTCATTTGTATGGAAGTTTGGTTATTTAGGAGAGTCTCCAGGTTGGAGAGCTCTTTTTTGATGTTTTCCTGTTTGCTGTATAGGATGCTGATCAGGTGGTTCTTCAGTTTCTTTGATAGAGTATGGCATAATCTCTCACTGTGGTCTGTGTAGTACGTAGATAGCAATGGATTTTTCACCTTCAGTCTATTTGGTATGATGTCCATCCATTTGCATTTGGAAAGGAAGATGATATCTGTCTGTGCAAGTTTCTTCATGAGGTTGAATGATTTCCACTCCATACGGCTAAATGCAGTACTTTGCATGGTGTCAAGTATCAGAGGGGTAGCCAGTTAGTCTGGATCTGCTGTGGGGGAGGGAAAATATGATTTTGTTTTTCAATGGCACCCACTGTAGTGCTGGTGAGAATGTCACTGGGAGTTGCATGAAGTACCAAGGGGCTATGGTGCACCCATAGTCTACATCAGTGAGATTATCACACCAATATTGTAATGAGCCTTCTAGCTAAGGTACCTTGGTATCTTAGTGTGGCTGTAATTGTATGTAATAGGAACATAACACCAATAGCAGAGCAGTGTTCTTTAGTGAGTGGCAGGCAATGGAAGAAGTAGAAATTGAGTTGAAGACTGTGCAGCTCATAGTAACATCACAACAGATCTCTTTATCGTCTGATTTTTGAGAGCAGCGTATGGGTCTAGTTGCTGGCACAGGCCTTACTATCAATCCAAGTCTGAGTGAGACTTTATTCTCCATGGTCCACTGAAGTATTGCAGTGCTTGTAAATGGCAGTCTGACTGCAGTACTGTACCAGAAAGGAAAGCGCTTTCAAAAGATATCTTGACAGATTGCAGAACATGAATGGCTTTATTTACATAATGATATTTTAGACAACCTGACTGAAAGCCGGAACAGGGGATTTGTTTCTGTTCTTTTGATTTCCTTGTATTTCAGATGCAGACATCTATGTACCTTTTTTCCTGTTTCTTTATTGAGATTTCTATGAAATAAAGAAAAATAATTACCATGCAGCTTAGCCCAGAAACATCAAACCTCAAGGATGTATTTACTGCCCCATTTTTGTTTTGTTTTTTTCTGCTATGGAGGCAGTGCTAGCTCTTGGAAGATTTGTCACAACAATAACATGTCCCAGAGGATCCCTGAGGAGCAAAGCATTGCAGTGCACCAGGGGTGGAGACACTTCTACTCAGGCTTCCCACATCTTGCTTGTAGAGTGAGACAGCAGGTATCCTGTGTTTTGCGGGTACATGTCCATGTGGCGATGAGAGGAAGGACTTGCCACTAAGCGTGTTCTAGTTACAGTCCCCATGACACTCATTCTCTGACACTGGAGTCTTGCAGAAAAGAAGAAAAATAACCTTGTGCTACCGCTGCAGTCTGGAAGCGAATACATTTTTGTGCAGGTATCACATTAACAGTTTTTCAGAGACAAGTTGTTCCCTCTAATAAGCCTGAGGCAAGCAATCAGCTACTGCACCTTTTTTTTTTTTTCCTATTCCTTCTTTACTGCCTTCCTCTTGCATTCTCAGTCTCCAAGTACCCCTCATGGTACTACATTAATAATAAAAGACCCAAAGATTTTGTAGGTTCTGTTTGTCAAACAAATCACCAACTCCCAATGATCTGTTGTACTATTCAGGAGCCACATTGCCCCAGGAATTCCCAAATGTGCAGAATCTGCACTGCTGCTATGCAGTCTTTAACAGAATGCAGCATGATCTCCCCACCCCATGCTGGTCAGTGCATGAGGAGGGCTGAACCTACCCCTTTGGGGACTCTATATGCCCCTGTGGCAGCTGGGAGACAGCAGCTCTTGCTGTGTCCAAAGCAGTGTCTGTCATTATCCCTGAGCTGTGTGAAGTGAGATCAGGTTCCACACATCCCCTGGGTGTGGTAGACAGCAGACTCTGGCACCGCATTAGTACAGAAAGTAGTCTCCCTTTTTTTCAACCATCTTTGTTTATTGACAAGTCAATTCAAATGACCTCACATAGAAAGGACAGTCTTATGGTCAAAGCACAGAACAGGATGTCAACAATGTTGGGTTCTGTCAAACTTTGACTTTTGTTTCAGTTTCTCCCTATGTAAGAAGGACCTCAGCTGTCCATTGTCAGTGTAGGGATATTCAGGCCAGGGTGGAGATAGCTGTGGGCAGAGCCGGCTCCAGGGTTTTGGCTGCCCCAAGCAGCCAAAAAAAAAAAAAAAGCCACGATCGCGATCTGCGGCGGCAATTCGGCGGAAGGTCCTTCGCTCCGAGCGGGAGTGAGGGACCGTCTGCCGAATTGCCACCGAATAACTGGACCTGCCGCCCTTCTCCGGAGTGGCCGCCCCAAGCACCTGCTTGCCAAGCTGGTGCCTGGAGCCAGCCCTGGCTGTGGGGAGGGGAAAAGGATGTTTGAATTTAATTCAGTGAGGAACCCACGTGTTTCTTTGAACTCCCAGCAGGCCTGAAATCCAGGGGCAGTTTAGAAGGAGTGTTCGTCCTTGTTTTCTCCTGGGAACTTGGGTGAAGTAAGTGACGCTTTGCTTGAAACTATAGGCTGGGAAAAGCTGGGAAGTATTTTTTCTCCTGATTGGCACTTGAAAAGGTGAGATGCTGTTAGTTCTACGCAGTGTGTGTTAGATGGCAATGAAATCTATCCCTGGCAGTGGAATACTTGCCGGGTGTGATGACTCCTGTCTGTCCTTCCTCAGTGGACTCCCATATCATAGTGGCTTGTAGTTTATAAGGATGCAAAATTACTTCTTAAATTACAGCAAGATTCTTTACTTCAAAACCAATCTTCCTCATAGGGCTATAAACCCCTTCTTTAAGTTTTCTGTTGGCTAATACTTATCATTCAACTCAAATATTATAAAGTAATAAATATCTGATTCTAAATTGTAAGGCTTCCATAATCTCCAGTACTCGGTCTGTTTCATTCCAAGATTGCTCAACATTTTTAGTAGACCTTGTTGAAAAATTTCAAACTGTAAAATATTTCAATGGGGTGGGGGCGGGGAGAGGGAGAAAGGGGCAAAGTTTTTTGTGAAAAATTTTCCTGTTCTTTGATCAGTTGATTTCAGTGGGAGGTAGGTGCCTAGGCACCTTTGAAAAGACCACTAGATGCTTATCTGCATATGTGCTGGAACTAGGGTTGCTGGTTTGAAGTGATTTCCATCATATACAGCGTTTACAATTTGGTTCAATGGCTTTCAGTACCCCTATTATACAAATTGTTCCAGCACCCCGCCTATCTGTATATTTATATGCCTAAATACCTTTAAAAATCTGGTCCTCTGTACCAGCCTAGCAAGGGGTTCAGTTAAAAGGGTGCACAGGATGAGGGGGGTTGGCTGGCTGTTGCATCTCTGCTCTTATGGCTTCTGTTTCTATGCTGTTCCTGTTGATTAAGGCTATGCACCCATTGTTCCTCATGCTGTTGCACTGTGTCTATTCCTCCTCAACTGAAACTTAAAATAATAACATACCACACTATTCCTTCTCCCCTCTTTTTATTGTACCTTTATTCCACTCCACTTCCAAACAGATGGTGCTTTTTTCCTCCCACTATTAAGTAAACAAAGCACTCCCAATTTTCCTTGCGCTTTCCTTCACTGAACGTTATTTTGAAAGCTCCCTTATTTCCCAGATACCCATTACACCATTCACATAATTTCCCCTCAATGACACTTTTAGTCTGAAATGTGACTGAAAATTAAGACTGGTTTACTTTGTGATCTGCTGTGTGTGGTCAATTCAGTCACATCTGTTTATTTTACTAACTATAAGCTATTCCTGATACCACTGCAGAATCAATACAGCTAAGAAAATGTGAAGTGGAGTCTATTCCTTCCTTGCGTCTGATGAAGTGGGCATTCACCCACGAAAGCTTATGCTCCAATACTTCTGATAGTCTTAAAGGTGCCACAAGACCCCCTGTTGCTATTCCTTCCTGTACATCTGAAATTTTTTTTTATCTGCATAGGACCTCATTCTCCTCTGACTGAGATTAAAATAATGCTATTGAGTTCAATTGAGTTACTCCTGAATTCCACTAAGAAACTCAGGCCTTAGGTTCAATCAGTCACACCTATATAAATGCAGTCATAATATGGCCTGCAAAACTTTTACTGGTGATGATGAGATGATTGATGATGAAGATGAGAACTTGGCCTGACTTTCAAATCCTAGGCTGAATTTACAGGATTTCAGTCAGGAAAAAAATGGTCTGCGTGCTAATTGAGCACACATGATCTGGAAATAATTAAGACCAAGATGGAATTCTTCAATATCATTTTTGTAGCTGCTTTCCAGAGTAGAAACACACATCAAGGACCTGATCCAAAGCCCACTGAAAGGTATATAACTGATCCCCTTTTATAGAGCCTGGGGTCAAATTCCCCCATCTTAAGTGGAGCTACAATGGGATGAATTTGGCCCCTTGTCCTTACTTAATATGGATGTCTTTTTACAGGTGCATCACCTGCCCTGATATAGGTATGTCAGCCTTTGCAAAGTGCATGTGCCGTGTTATCTTATAGCAAGTAGAATAAATGGCTCAATTATAATTCATCATTTTAACTGTGCTTTTCACTTTTCAAATCTTTTTTTACAAATTAGAATAGAATAAGTGATGCTCTTAACTTGGGTTTCTTTAAATCATTCACTTTGGGTTCAAAGCATGAAGCTCACAGGCTTAATATGTTTGTTCCTGTTGATAACTTTTTTTAATATGGACCCATCTTCAAAACTCACTTTGCATCTTCCATTTTCAACGTAAACAGCAATGATTAGAGACTGTGGGGTTTGATTATGTGGCAGTATATTTGGGACCCCAATTATTCTGGTTTTACATGTAATAGAGGGTTATCTAGGGAGTACAGTTCTAATGTATGATTACATTTAGGAAAGTTAAGCAGAAAACTCAATTATGTCTCTTTTAAAAACAATATTGGGGAGCTGTGGGAAAGATTTTTTAGCCATTCTGCTGTTTTGTGTATGGCTAACTTCTTGATCAAATTAAGAATTCTCCAAAAAGAAGCATGCCCTTTGCACTAGGGTTACCATACCTAATAAATAAAAAAAGAGGACCCTCCACGGGGTCCTGGCCCCGCCCATTTCCCCACCCCCCACCCCAACTCCGCCCCTTCCCTGCCCCAACCCCACCCTAACTCCGCCCCCTCCTCCCTCCCACTCCCAGCCACGCGGAAAGGGCTGCCCGAGCGCTACCAGCTTCATGGTTTGCCGGGCAGCCCCCAGACCCTGCGCCCCCGGCCGGCGCTTCCCCAGCGCAGCTGGAGCCCGGGAGGGGAA
>NC_048300.1:148007593-148117859 GCF_013100865.1 Trachemys scripta elegans | reverse complement strand
TAGGTTGGACATTAGGAAAAAGTTCCTAACTGTCAGGGTGGTTAAACACTGGAATAAATTGCCTAGGGAGGTTGTGGAATCTCCATCTCTGGAGATATTTAAGAGTAGGTTAGATAAATGTCTATCAGGGATGGTCTAGACGGTATTTGGTCCTGCCATGCGGGCAGGGGACTGGACTCGATGACCTCTCGAGGACCCTTCCAGTCCTAGAATCTATGAATCTATGAAAACATGTTCCAAGTCCAAGGAGTGGCCAAACCAGTTCCTCAGAGACATAAGGGCAAGCTGATGCCTCAGCTAGGTATAAACAAGGTCAGTGGGCCAATACCTTGATAAACAGCCATTCTTTGGCAGGATGAAAGGGGAGGCATGGATGAAAAATCTACATTTAAGTGAAGAAACAGCATGGGATTCCCATCCACATAGACTTTTTGTCTCCTGCATCTCAACTGGAGACGCTTCTTAAAGGAGAGCAAGGACTATAAAAAGAAAGGGGAGATGCCCCGAGAGACCCCCTCCTCCTCTCTCTCCCTGTCCATCGATTCACAGCCCCAGAAGGAACAAAGGAAGCAGCCATTGAACTGAACAAAGGGCCTAAGAAGTTTGGCCAGTAAAACTGTTGAGCACATGTGGTGAGAAAAACTGCTTTGAATTTAATATAGTTTGTTAGGCATTAGTTGAGTTATTTTTATTTTTCTTGTAACCATCTCTGACTTTTATACCTCATTACTTGTACTCACTTAAAATCTATCTCTTTGTAGTTAATAAACTTGTTTTATTGTTTTATTTTATCTAAACCAGTGTGTTTGATTTGAAGTGTTTTGGAAACTCCATTTGGAATAATAGGATTTGTGCATATCATGTCTATTAATAAAATAATGATAGACTTTATATGAGCCGGTATTGTCCAGGAAAGGGCTGGGCAGTAGAAGAAATAAATGTATGGGGAAAAGTCTGGGAGTGTGCTGTGGTCACCCTGCAGTATAATTCAGGCTGATAAAAGCCTTGGTATGACTGGCAGGTTGCAAGTTCACACAGACTTACAAGATAGAGGCTGATTGTGAGCAGTCCAGGAGTGGAGGCAACAACAGCAAAACAGTGTGAGGGCACCTCAGGTTAGAGGGCAGGGGTGACACAGCTACTCACTAGTCTACATTGTACACGGGGATGTCACAGTGTTCTGCTTCAGCTGAAAGCATCACATTGAGATGAATTGGTCACTTCACACCTCTCTGAGCCTCCTTTGCTGCAGGCCTGTAAGAAAATGGTTCTACACATCCACTAGGCTGAGATTTGAAGTGGGGTCTCTGCACCTCCACTCTCCTGCCCCTTCCTGCATTCAGCTGGTACATGGAGTCTTCACAGCCCCACCTCCTTCCCACTTCCCCATGGCCTCTTCAAGATTATTCAGGGTATGGAGTAGCAGGGAAAGAAGGTAAAGCTGAGGGGAAGGGTGCTCCGAGCAGCATACACTTCATGCTTTGTTATCATGCTGCTGCTAATTTGTTAGTCACAGAAATGTAGGCCTGAAAGGCTCTTGAGAAGTCTTCAAGTCCAGCCCCCTGCACTGAGGCCGGACCAAGTAAACCTAGACCATCCCTGAAAGTGTTTGTCCAACCTGTTCTGAAAAATGTCCAGTGACGGGGATTATACAACCTCCCTTGAAAGCCTATTGCAGAGCGTAACTACCATTACAATTAGAAAAAAAATCCTAATATCAAACTTAAATCTTTCTTGCTGCAGATTAAGCCTCTTGCTTCTTGCTGTACTAGCTAGGATTTGTACTGTGGGCTCCTGTACGCATAGACCCTCAGGCATGGGCTGCAGCGCTGGAAACTATAGTCAAGCCCTTCACTTTTATATAGCAATCTGATAGCTAGGGCCTCCGCTACTACAAAGCTATACTAACTGATTTCCCAGGAGTCTGAGTATTCATATTAAAACATCTGATTATTTAGCAATCTTAAAACAAAGACTAACAATTGAAAATGAAATTTGAGAAGTATGTCTTTAAAGCAATCCAGAATGCCCCCTTCCAAATTTTGAGTTTAGTTCTTTCTACTTCTGCAACATCAGGTGTGAATGGCATTTCCTATTGACTATCCTACAATTTTACACACAGCTCAATATTTAACTATAATCGTAATTAAACCAACAAAATAATCTATAAACTCCTAAAATTGAATTTTTCCTAGCAACAAAGGGAGTTCCTAAAGCAAGAGGAGCAACAACAACCAAATGTTCATAAATCCTCAGATCTCTCAATGGTATTAAGAAGACACAACTAGGCTTTTTTCATTAGATGTCAAAGCACAACTCAGAATATAGGACACAAAAATGTCACTGAGATAAAATAGGATTTAGTTGCTGAGGTGCTTTGTATGTTTCAAAAGCATTTTCTTATGCTACAGGAGATTTAATCAGGAGTCAGGGCAAGGATCGTACAGCTAGGGATTTATTTAAAATAAGTGGTTAGAGGTAAAAGCCCTGGCCACTGCATTCTGTACAAGTTACCATCTCTGCAGAGCAATGTAAGAAAGACCTTAAAGTAGACTGTTTCCGTCCTTAAATCTCAAAGTGACTCAAGCACGGATCACTGCTGAAATGTCAGAAGATAAGTCTGTCTATATAGATTTCTTAGTTGAGATAAAGATTTGATATTCTTAGAATGTTATTTCCAAACACAAAAGGGCAATGACAAGCAGCTCTAAACATTCTAAAGTATATTTAAGATATAACATTAGTAAAAAGTTAATGATGTGTGTATATTATAGGCAAAGCTAGCAGCAACACCTATTAAGTTACCTAACAATTCCCAGTATATAAGACCCTGTTTTCAGTTGCTTATAACTTTGCAAAACTTTTAACAATTTAGACTGAGATTTTTTCCATCCTGGATGTCTGTCTCAGGCTGAATTTTTTGGAAAATTTCTGAGATGGCGGATTGGCCGGGTTTCTCCTGGAATCTGAATCGATCCCCCGGTGACTACTGAAACCAATCTGGGAGATTTTTAATAGGCCGCTAAAAGTCCAGTTGGTGGCACCACAGGGCTACCTGCTCTGGTTCCACACGGCTCCCGGAAGTGACTGGCATGTCCAGCTCCTAGGCACAAGGGTCACTGTGTGCTGCCCCTGTCCCGAGCACTGCCCCCGCAGCTCCCATTGGCCAGGAACTGCGGCCAGTCGGAGCTGCGGGGGCAGTGCCTGCAGGCAGGGGCAGTGCTCAGAGCCTCCTGGTGGCCCTGAGCTTAGGAGATGGACATGCCAGTCACTTCCGGGAGCCACCAGAGGTAAACATTGTCCAACTCCTCCCCGCTTCCCGCATCCCTGCCCCAGTCCTGATCCCCTTCCTGCAGCCAAACTCCCTCCTGGAGCCCACACCCTGAACCCTCTCCTGCATCCCAACTGCCTGCCCCAGGCTCAGCCCAGAGCGCCATCCCACACTCCAAACCTCTCAGCCCCATCCCAGAGCCTGAACCCCCTCCCACACACCAACCACAGTTGGCAACCCTAATGGAATCCGGTGAAGTAAGAGATCCTAAGATCCGCTGACCCCATACCACGAGGCAGGGCTGCTGCCACAGACTAACTGCTAGGCAGGAACCCTCACCTAGCTCATAATGGGTGGAGAAATCAGGCATAACAGCCCAGTCCTGCTGAAGGACATAAAGCCATCAGAGAAGCAAGGAAGAAAATAAAAAGGGGGCAATCTGGATCTAGAGAAGCTGCTGAAGTGGGTAGTGGAGAGCCAGCAGCAACAGAGTCTATTACTGCAACAGCTGACCACCCAACTCAAGCAGCTCAAAAGCAACAGCAGCAGCAATTCATGCAGGAGCTGACCACTCAACTCCACCACCACCTGGTCCAGCAGATCACCCATTTAAGGCAGCACCAAACCTTGCCATAACACATGCAAAACCTGCAGATGTACCTCTGCTGCTCTGATCATTAATACCCCCCACAACATACCTGTCAGGATCCAGGAATCGTACGCATACCTATCACAACATGTGGTGTACCTCAACCACAGCAATAAATGCCCCAATAACAACTATGTGAGTGAAACCAGACAATCACTGCACTTTCAAATTAATTCACACAGAACAAGGTTAAGAGATTAAAAACACCATATCATGCAGGGGTAAACACTTATCACAAAGCGATCACTCCATATCTGACCTCTTAGTCCTCAATGGAAACCTGCACAACACCTTCAAAAAATGAGCCTGAGAGTACAAATTCATAAGTTTGCTAGACACTAAAAGTCATGGTCTTAACAAAGACACTGGATTTATGGCTTATTACAGCAACAGTATTGCCAGCTTCAAGAGATCAAAAATCATGAGTTAGACCCCCAAAACTCAAGAGAGGGTTTTTTTAAGGTCGGCGTCTTGATTTTTTTTAACATCTCCTGCCCATCCCCAGGGTGTGTGCATATGACCATTAGTGTTACCACACCGCCACATGTATTGTTTAAGGTGATTTTGGTCCCTGCTGAAGGAGCTGTCACCCCTACATCTGCCCCCTCCTGCCCAGCAATTAATCCTGTCCCCCATCAGTTCTATCACCACCCCATCATGTCACCCCCCCCCACTCCATCAACCCACCCACTGCTTTCAGTTCACTCTCCCAGTACTCACTCCATCTTCCCAGAACCCACCATCAATACAGCCCTCCTCACTTCACCCCCAGGTCATAGTTCAGCTTTCCCAGCCTCACCCCTGCTCCTCTTAGGGTTCTTCACCCTCTCCAGGCCTCTCCCACTTCCACTTCCCAGGCTGGCAGGAGAATTCCAGCTTCCAGGGACTGGCTGAGGCTCCCATTGTGAGCCCCGGGCTGACTGACAGTGGGCAGTGGGAGCTCCAGCTGCCACAGCACTTTCTAAGCAAAATTAATTTTGACTTCTGATCTGGGGATACAACTCTCAAATGTCAGGATTTTTTTTCAGCCTCGGAAGGGGGGGGGGAGGGAAAAACCCTGACATTTGAGAGCTCTATCCTTAAATCATGAGTCAGGCTTAATTTTATTTAGAAATCTCATCTCTCACAACTAATTCATGAGAGTTGGCATGTCTGCAACAAGTTGTAACCTATGATCCAGAGCTGTTAATTGGCCACTTCAACTTGAATGGTTTCTTACTGTACATGCTAACTGCTTACGCTAAACAATCTGTTACACCTTGTATTTAGCTGTGACTGAATACCTTTCCCAGACCTGAAGAGGAGCCCTTTGAAAGCTTGTCTCTTTCACCAACAGTAGTTGGTCCGATAAAATATATTACCTCATCCATCTGCTTGCTCTATTTTCTACATGATCAGTAGAGACTTGCTAACGTTTTAGTCCTAAATTGCTTGAAGATTCTGCCCTTTTGGGCATGCGCCAGTCCAGGGCCAAACAGGACTTTCCCTGAAATTGCAACTCTGTGCTGCTGGCTGGGTGCCCAGGTCTGGGTCCAGGAACTGGAACTGAGAGCAAGGAGCTTGTCTCTTCTGTGCTCTCAGTGACGGGTCTCTCACCCCCGCTGACACCCGGGCAATGTGGAGGAGGAAGGTGCCTGAATCATATGCAGAGGGGTAAGGGCTGGACCTGGTGGGAGGGTGGGGAAAGTGAATTGGGACAAGGAGCCTGGGCGAGGGGGAGGAATGGGAGTGGGAGTTTTGGTGGGGGTAGACTGACTGAGAGCTAGTGGGAGGAGTGAAGATAGATTTGGTGAGGAGTCTGGGCGAGGAGGGAGAATTGGGACAAGGAGCCAGGGGTAGGGCTGAGACAGGACTGGAACAGGGACAGGAGATGGGAATGAGGCAGAAGAGGTCAAGTTGGGGGGAAGATGCAGAAGGTTCTTTGCCCACCAGAGCTCACTCCTCTCCAGACCCTGCATGATACTCCATGATAATCGTGCTGTCACTTACTCCATCAACTCAAGTGGCTGAGGTCAGTGGAGCATGTCCCTTCTTTTCTCCCTTCTCTGTGAGGAAGTGGGTGTTGGGAAGGGCTGAGGTAGTGGTACTGTGAGACTTTTGTGGGGGGGTTAATTAACTGTTGTCATATGTATGTCATCACAGTCAATATTTCTCTGTATTTTCACCCTTCATTGCTGTGGCACACCATCCAAATGCTGCGCTGGGTACAGAATTAATAATTTCTCAATGCTTTTCTGTGATCTTCTCCCCATGGCATCGGAGCGCTTCACAGTCAGTAATGAATTTCTCTTCACAATACTCCTGTGAGGTAGGCTGGCATTACTATGTTTGCATTTTACAGATGGGATTACTGAGACTTGTAAGATTAAGGTGAAAATTGTCCAAAGTGTCCATTGATTTTTTGTTTTGTTTGTTTTTTGGGTGCCCAACCTGTGTCATGTAGGGCCTGATTTTTCCAAATACTTAGCATTTTTATAAGACTTTATATATTCAAGCACAGATCTCACTGATTTCAGCTGCAGCTGTGAGTGATCTGCTCTGCAAATCTGGCCCCAGGTGTCTCAAGTCAGGCACCCAGAAAATGAAGAACACACAGTTAGTGATCATCTGTGAAAATTCTGGCCTAAATAACTTGCTCAGTATTTCACAGCACTCTATGGCAGAGGCAGGCATAGAATCCAGTTCTCCAGGGTGGCATTTAGCTAGATGGAATTTCCCTGATGAGTTTTGTGGGGAAAAAATAGTAAGTGATCCTACAATTCAAGACTGTATTGGGCATGCACACAAGGGAGATGAATTAAAGTTGCATAGACCATCTTATTTCTGGCATTTCCTAACTTTCAAGTACTTGAATTTGTCACCTTAATGTTTTTAAACACAGATTTTTTTTATTGTAATTTAATGTGCAGTGGTGTGTGTCTGTGTATAAACTCTTTACAAATAAAAGAAATGACTAAGTAATCTAGCTTCACAAATTTGGACATCTCTGGATGAGGGGTTGGAGTTCTAAAGGTACTTAGGTGCCCTGGCACAAGTATTCTGCTATCACTTAAAATCTCATAAATTATATCCTGAAATTATATCCTCAAACTAGCTTTATCTATTTCCAAAATTTAGTGGTTCTTGACTATCCCTTTCATCCAAGGCTTAAAGTGGACTAAGTTTCATGAGGTCACAGATGTAAACAAAAGAGGGCTGAGGAAAGTCATTCAATAGACAGAAGCTGTTTTAGCCTTAACATTTTGTTACTCTGATAAAATTTCAGCTCTGGGAAGCAATAAATGTAGTGCACGAAAATTCAAAGACCACTTTGTAAGCCTTTCCCATATCACTTCTGGAGGTTTGTCACCCACATCCATGTCCTCTGCATTTTTCTTTTGCCTGATGTGAACTTGGTTCCCACCCTGCAAATGTTTATGCACATTCTTAACTTTCTGTACTTGAATAGTTCCACTGAAGTCCATGTGTCCATTATTAGCAGTATTGGCTGAGTTGCTATAATATATATGTCAGCCTATAGGTGTTACCAAACTTTTACTGTTTCATGGTTTTTGATTGGCAACCTATGCCACATGTTGTTGTTGTTTTTGCTCCCTTGTATCAAGCACCCTTGTGTGCATGAGGAAACAAGTATTCATACAAAGACTAGCAATTTTCCAAATATTTGTGCAGTCACACTCACTGACATGACTATTGTGAAATAGCAAAGGATACAAACATAATCAAACTGAATTGCTTCTTGGATTCTGAACAAATGTTTCAGATATCTAATTTCAAATACTTAAAGGAAGTAGAGCTGCCCAAGTAAGTATACTTCCTATTAGCTTTTGAAATTTTACACTAAGTTTGGGGTGAGGGAGGTTTGGAAAGAGAATTATGGTACTATACAATTATTTCATCTGAAATTTGGTTAATTAGCATTTAAAAAGTGGTGACAATTTGATGCCGTTCATAAGAATGAGTTGGGGCAGTATTATTTTGCTTGAAATACCTTGTATATTTTCACTGACTGTGAACCTCAGTCATATCTGCTGCCTTCTGATGTGAGTACTTGCTTTTCAAAATCACTAATACAGAGTATGTAAGCACTGAGAGGCTGAATCACTTTTTCTGTTGCATCCGAAGAAGTGGGTATTCACCCATGAAAGCTCATGTTCCTATACGTCTGTTAGTCTATAAGATGCCACAGGACTCTTTGCTGCTTTCTCTGTTAAAACTCCCTATTTTCGTGGTTTATCCATTTGCTGTAAAGGAAAAAAACATGGAAAACAAGGTCCAGGCACCAGAGAAACAGTTTTTAACTGTTATAAATAGTCCAACTATTTCCTTTTGCTGTTTTAAAGTTTTTTACAGGTCTTGACTGTGTTCATTCTAAGAATCACAGTACCAGCTTCATAAGCAATATTTCCTGGTATGACACCACAGTTATTTGACAACACTGATTGGTAATTAGGACAGAGCAATAACCAGAATATTGTGTTCCAGAGTTGGTATTTCTGAGAATAGCCACATGTTCATACCAGCTTGTGACATTCATTGGCATGAATGGTGTTTTGAAAGTGAACACTTGTTTTCCTCATTTTGGCCCATCTCTAGTTTTCATTACTAGTTATATATCCTAGACAGAAGGAGAACTGGGATGGCAAGTGCTTGCTGACACACTTTTCCCTAAGCTAAATTAATATTAAACAGTAGGAAATTGAGTGAATGAACCAGCCAATGAGTCAGCAAAGTATTAAGTGAAGGAAGTGCAAGCCTAACAGTTGATGAGATGTGTTTTAGTATCTAAACTCTGCCAAGTGTTTGCTTGCTTGGATTGGAAATGTTAAATGTCTCTTAAAAAATTACTTCATAATTGCCCCAGCAAATAAAGAATGGCCTCTTTGACCATGTAAACTATTTGTGCATCAAAATATATCCATAAAAGTACATCCAGATAGAGCTTGATTATGGAAAGAAAAGAGTTCACACACACAGCTTTACATTACAATAGGTTTTTTTCTTATTCATAAGATAAAAATACCAGAATGTTCATTTCATTCACATATTGACACTAATCTCACACAATTTACCTTCTTGGTCAAATACTATTGCACATTATAGCATGAGTGCCCTGGACAGTTGTTCTTTAAAACTGCCCTTTTAACAGTTGCTTGCATGCAGCTCTGCTAGTATTAGGGTTGCCAGGTGTCTAGTTTTCGACCAGAATGCCCAGTCTAAAAGGGACCCTGGCAGCTCCAGTCAGCATGCTGACCAGGCTGTTACAAGTCCAGTTGACGGCACAGTGGGGCTAAGGCAGGCTTCCTGCTTGCCATGGCTCCATGCGGCTCCCAGAAGCAGCAGCATGTCCCCGCTCCAGCTCCTATGTGTAGGGGCAGCGTGCGGGCCCCATGGCTGCCCCCGCCCCAAGTGCCAGTTCCATAGCTCCCATTGGCCAGGAACCATGGCCAATGGGTGCTGCAGGGGCGGCGCCTGCAGACAAGGCAGCGTGGAGAGCTGCCTGGCTGCATTGCCATGTATATGACAGAAGGGGGACATGCCACTGCTTCTGGGAGCTGCCTGAGTTAGGCACCATGGGTAGCCTGCACTCTTGACCCCCTCCCATGCCCCAACCACCTGCCCCAACCCTGAGCCACTTCTAAGGTTGCCAACTTCCTACTTCGCACAAAACCAAACACCCTTGCCCTACCCCACTCCCCCTCTGAGGCCCTGCCCCGGCTGCACCCCTTCTCCTAGGCTCTGGGCTGGGGGGTAGAGCTGAGGGGTTCAGAGTATGGGAGAGGGCTCTGGGCTGAGTCAGGGGGTTGGGGTTTGGGAAGGGGTATGGGCTTTGGGCTGGGGGTGTGGGTTCCAGGGTGGGTCCAGAAATGAGGGGTTCAGGAGCGGGCTCTAGGCAAGGGGTTGGAGTGCAGGGGGTGGAGGCTCTTGCTGTGGGGTGCTGGCTCTAGTGTGGGGCCAAGAATGAGGGATTTGGGATACAAGAGGGGGCTCCAGGCTGGGGATGAGGGGGTTCAGAGGGTGGAAGGGGGATTAGAACTGGGGGAGGGGGTTGGGGCATGGGGGGGGAGTGAGGGCTCCAGCTGGGGGTGTGGGCTCTGGGGTGGGGCTTGGGATGAGGAGTTTGGGGTGCAGCCAGGTGCTCTGAGCTGGGATTGAGGGGTTTGGAGGGCAGGAGGGGGCTTAGGTCTGGGGAAGGGGGTTGTGGCACGGAGGGGGTCAGGGGTGCAGACTCTGGCAGCACTTACCTCAGGCAGCTCCTGTCCCCCTTCTAGCTCCTATATGGAGGCGTGGCAAGACAACTCGGTGCGCTGCCCCGTCCACAGGTGCCGCCCCATCTGCAGGCGCCACCCCCACAGCTCCCATTGGCCACAGTTCCCGGCCAATGGGAGTTGTGGAATCGGCGCTTGGGGCGGGGGCAGTGTGCGGAGCGCCCTAGCTGCCCCTACACATAGGAACCGGAATGGGGACGTGCTGCTGATTCTGGGAGCCATGCGTAGCTGCACCAGGCAGGGAGCCTGCCTTAGCCCCGCTGCACCGCCTACCAGACTTCTAACGGCCCAAGTCAGTAGTGCTGACTGGAGCCGCCAGGGTCCCTTTTTGACCGGGCAATCTGGTTGAAAACCAGACACCTGGCAACCCTAGCCACAGCAAAGCTTCACACTTGGAAATTTTACTTTTGTGTCACCCCTCACTCTGTCCCCTTATTCCAAAGATCCTGTCCCCAGTAGCATGGTGCTTGCTGATAAATATGGTAAGTGGTGTTCGAGGGCCACTGCAGGAATACCCAATATCCCCAGCTCCATTGCAGACTTAGTTAACTAACTGTTACTGTTTTAATTACAAGCTAACCCCTCAATGTACTCATCAGAGACCATTCCTGAAACCTTCAGCCAGGTCCCAGAACAACCCACTTCCAGCCGGGAAGCCTCAACTCTCCCTCCCAATGGTTCTCAGCCCAGTGCTGGAATTCAGACAAACGTTCCATGGTGGCTTGTCATGACCAAAAGGGCCTTTATAGTCTGCAGATGCTGCATCACTGACTCATGTACTACCACAGGTTTTACTTCCCCTACATACAATAACATTAACTGACACCTCACCATTTTCTCCACAGACTGAAATTTTCCACATTTAGTCTCTGTCTGAAGGTGAACATCGGAGCACACATTGTTCAGCCATTTTTTTAACTGGAGAAAACAATGAGGAGTCTGGTGGCACCTTAAAGACTAACAGTTTTATTTGGGCATAAGCTTTTGTGGGTAAAAAAAATAAAAAGCTTCTTCAGATGTATGGAGTGAAAATTACAGATACAGGCGTATGTGTATATGTATGTATTAAAAAAATGGCACATGAAGAGAAGTGAGTTACCTTACAAGTGGAGAACCCGTGATGAATTGTAGCTCTGCAGTTTCTCTTTGAAGTCTGTTTTTGAATTTTTTTTTTTTTTGTTGAACCATTCCCTGTAACAAACCCCATTGCCTCCTCTGTCCCCATATCTACTCTAGCGACACCATCATGGGACCCAACCACATCAGCCACACCATCAGGGGCTCATTCACCTGCACATCTACTAATGTGATATATGCCATCATGTGCCAGCAATGCCCCTCTGCCATGTACATTGGCCAAACTGGACAGTCTCCATCTAAAAGAAAAAATGGACACAAATCTGACATCAGGAATGGTAACATACAAGACTCAGTAGGAGAACACTTCAATCTCTCTGGACATTCAATAACAGATTTAAAAGTAGCCATCCTTCAACAACAAAAACTTCAAAAACAGACTTCAAAAAGAAACGGCAGAGCTACAATTCATTTGCAAATTTAACATCATTAATTTGGTCTTGAATAGGGACTGGGAGTGGCTGGTTCACCACAAAAGCAATTTTCCCTCTCTTGGTATTGACACCTCCTCACCAATTATTGGGAATGGACCAAATCCAATTGGTTGAATTGAATTGGCCTTGTCATCACTGATTCTCCACTTGTAAGGTAACTCCCTTCTCTTTGTGCCAATATATATTTATGCCTCTATCTGTAATTTTCACTCCAGCCATCTGGAGAAGTGTTTGTTTGTTTTTTTACCCACGAAAGCTTATGCCCAAATAAATGTTAGTCTTTAAGGTGCCACCGGACTCCTCGTTGTTTTTGTGGATACAGACTAACACGGCTACCCCCGATACCATCTACCACAGGGTGTTCTGGGGTCAGATTCAGCATCCCATGATGCAATTTTCTCTGTCTCATCATTCAATGCACATCCTAGTATGTTTCACTCCACTTTTAAACAGTCCCGTAATCTGCACGCCCACCATATCTATCAGAAAGCCTGGATCCTGCACTGCTCTCCAATATTGTGTTGAGCATTATGAACACAACACACCTGATCCTGCAGTATTTCATGAACTGCAACACTGATGACGATACCTTGATGTCTACCTTGCTGTGTGGCATGAAATGAAAAAATCCCTGATTGCTGTTGGCATTCGTGAAGCAGCTTTACATGGCGGACTGTCAGTTCTGGGCTCAAGAAACAAGCACCAAGTGGTGGGATCACATCATTAAACAGGTACAGGATGACAACTAGTGGCTGCAGAACTTTTGGATGCAGAAGGCCACCTTCCTGGAACTGTGTGCAGAGCTCACCCCAGCCCTCCAGGGCAGACAGACTAAAATGAGAGCTGCACTCTACATCCCCAGTGATAATCCTCTGGTCTGGAAAGAAAGTCCATGCTTGCAACTTTCTGTATAGGCCTGTGTTCCTAAAGATGCGTGTGTCATGCACCTTCCCTGATCAGCACCACCATCCCCACTGCTTCTTCCTCTTGGAGTGTGATGTGAAGCGAGGCAGGTGTCTACCTCATTCCTACCAGAAACACGCTAGGTGCCTAAACTGCCTGACTCCAGATGGTTGGTTCCCATTCATGGATTGCTAAGCAGAGAGGCACCTGTGTGCAGCCCCAACTTAAGTGCCAAACTCCAAGAAAGGGGGGTTTAGGACACATCCCTCCCTGCCTACTGTGGTGCCTTTGTGGATCACATTATAAGAGCCTATCTCTCCCCATTTGCTGTATAAGAATGTTGGCACCTAAGTTGGCATTGTGGATCGCAGTCTTGTTCCTGTATTTCCTCTAGTAGCCTTAAAGTTAGGTGTTACAATGCTGAGGGTCACAGCTCCTTCAGGGATCCCACCCCTCACAACTGGCTCTGGGTGCATTAGGGATGTTGGGTGTTTTTTCTTTCCAAGAGACAGTGCTAACATTCTAATAGCAAAAGCTCACTGTGAATTACAAATCATCTTCCATTTTACATTTGTGAATTTTTTACTATAAAATATCCCAATGCTATAACTGTGTTGCCTAATCAGCAGGCACAAACACAGGAAGTATCCAGGAAGAAGCTCAGCGTTGGTGTGAATTACCGTCCTCATAAGACATCTCATTGAAGAAAAATACCATTGTTGCTAAAGTTATTGTCTAGCCAGCTAGAACAACAACACAAGGAAATGGGCTCATTGTTTGTTTAAAATATCAATATTGTCCATATTTGTATTAATAGTAAGATGGTGACTGGGGTGATAGGGTTCCTGTAACAGCAGCATTCGTATTAGTATCGTAGGTAACTCCGTGTGCAGTTCCCCATGACACTTTTAACATTAGAGCAGTGGTTTTCTTCATTTGCAGTTGCTTTCTATAACTTGAGCACACAGCATTGCTATCCAGTCTCTCCACATGAACCCTACTGAAGCAGCGAGCTTAGAACAGCACTGTATCACCAACCCAATTTAGTTCTCCTTAGCTGAGCAAGGTAGGTATTTTAACTCCTAAACTTATTAAAATATGTATCTGAAAGGATCGTTTTATGGGAACCGTTTAGTCTTGTTTTCCCCTAAAAGTTTTATTTAAAAGAACACTTGTCTGAGGATGGCCTCCTTCTTTTCTCTTTAAGTCATCCTTTCAGAGTAGTACAACTTCATAGATTCTAGGACTGGAAGGGACCTCGAGAGGTCATCGAGTCCAGTCCCCTGCCCGCATGGCAGGACCAAATACTGTCTAGACCATCCCTGATAGACATTTATCTAACCTACTCTTAAATATCTCCAGAGATGGAGATTCCACAACCTCCCTAGGCAATTTATTCCAGTGTTTAACCACCCTGACAGTTAGGAACTTTTTCCTAATGTCCAACCTAGACCTCCCTTGATGCAGTTTAAACCCATTGTTTCTGGTTCTATCCTTAGAGGCTAAGGTGAACAAGTTCTCTCCCTCCTCCTTATGACACCCTTTTAAATACCTGAAAACTGCTATCATGTCCCCTCTCAGTCTTCTCTTTTCCAAACTAAACAAACCCAATTCTTTCAGCCTTCCTTCATAGGTCATGTTCTCAAGACCTTTAATCATTCTTGTTGCTCTTCTCTGGACCCTTTCCAATTTCTCCACATCTTTTTTAAAATGCGGTGCCCAGAACTGGACACAATACTCCAGCTGAGGCCTAACCAGAGCAGAGTAGAGCGGAAGAATGACTTCTCGTGTCTTGCTCACAACACACCTGTTAATACATCCCAGAATCATGTTTGCTTTTTTTGCAACAGCATCACACTGTTGACTCATATTTAGTTTGTGGTCCACTATAACCCCTAGATCCCTTTCTGCCGTACTCCTTCCTAGACAGTCTCTTCCCATTCTGTATGTGTGAAACTGATTTTTTCTTCCTAAGTGGAGCACTTTGCATTTGTCTTTGTTAAACTTCATCCTGTTTAACTCAGACCATTTCTCCAATTTGTCCAGATCATTTTGAATTATGACCCTGTCCTCCAAAGCAGTTGCAATTCCTCCCAGTTTGGTATCATCCGCAAACTTAATAAGCGTACTTTCTATGCCAATATCTAAGTCGTTGATGAAGATATTGAACAGAGCCGGTCCCAAAACAGACCCCTGTGGTACCCCACTCGTTATGCCTTTCCAGCAGGATTGGGAGCCATTAATAACAACTCTCTGAGTACAGTTATCCAGCCAGTTATGCACCCACCTTATAGTAGCCCCATCTAAATTGTATTTGCCTAGTTTATCGATAAGAATATCATGCGAGACCGTATCAAATGCCTTACTAAAGTGTACGTATACCACATCCACAGCTTCACCCTTATCCATAAGGCTCGTTATCCTATCAAAGAAAGCTATCAGATTGGTTTGACATGATTTGTTCTTCACAAATCATTTTCAGCCTCCCCTACACAGCTTCACCACTGCTACTTACTGTCTCCTCTAGTTCCCCCTTCACCTTGCCACTTGTCTCAGCACATACTTTGCTCTTTCCTGCACTTTACATATGCTGCCTCCTTCAGCTGTTGTCCCCACCACTCCATCGCTCACTATCTGCCATGCATCTTCCAAAAATATGGTGATAGCAATAGTACTTTCCACTTCCAATTTTAATCTCATGATATTGAAGCACTTGGCAAAGAAAGGATCACATGCACCCAAGAAGCCAGTGGGAAAGATGGGAACAGAACTCATCTGCTGTCTCCCACTCAGATAAATGCCTTAGCCACTGGGCCACTGCACCTGCCCTGATAGCATCTGGAGCTCTGCTTTACTGGTACTGCAATTATTACTGCTTTAAACATACCCTATAAGTTCCTAGGTAGCTCTTCATTCTATTAATACTTTTAAGTAAATACTGCAACACTTGCTTGGTTTTGCACATCTTTTTAAAAAAATCAAGCTTTATTTAATTTTAGAGCAACTAGATTTTGTCACAATCTCTTTTTGGCAGGACTTTATCTCTTTCAATGTTCCCAGATGCCATATGTAATGGAAACGTTGTGGGTTTATGGCTTTGCAATATCTGTGCTGAACTTCAGTAACAATGTTTATGATGCCTTGTGCTGTTATGGCAACTGCAATCAGGTTCTAAAATGATACTCAGGAAATAAGGACTCCTATGTATCATGTTGCCATGGAAACACATTTTCTGTGTTCAATCTATAGTGTCACGTGTCCCTTTTGAAACATCTGGATGATAGAGTATGGGCTATATGGTGGCTAGAACACCACAGTTAAATGGCAGGGAATGCAGGGGTGCATCAACTGAGCAACAGAGTTCAAATGGAATCATTAAGCCTGACTCAACTGGGATAAGTTTTCCCACATGCCCCAGTGGGCCTTCTGCTCAAGGGACTGAGGGTATGTTCCAAGGGCTTCATATGGTCAAAGAGCAGCACTACTGAGCCATGGATGCTCCTGTATCCCACCCTGCCAGATGATCTGTACCAGGAGTGGCAACAACAGTGGAGAAAAGAGACCCTGGTCATCAGAAGAAGAGAAGCAGAAGCAAATGCAGATGATTACCCTTCAGCTGGCAGAATGTGTAACAGGTATAGAGTCCAGCAGCTGTGTCAGTAATACAAGACCCTATGAACCCATCACCTTGGTGCTCCACTCTTTTTCCCTTGTTCCACATTGAATTATGCTCAAAGTACAAAGTGTGTCTCCTAATATTCAAAGACCTTCATAGGATTGGCTGAAACTGCCAGAGTGATTGCCTCTCCCTCTTTTGATGATGACTTCCTATAACAAGTATGTTTTACTGGAACTATAAAGCTGTTGACAATAGGAGGCAACTCAGGAGTTCCGAAGAATTAACTATTACAGAAGCTGAATCTAATTCGTTTTTTCAAAAAAATTTAGTTTTGGTTTGTGAAAATTTCCCACAATATTTTTATCAAAAAGAAATTCAACTGAAAAAAACAAAAATATCAATTAGTTCCAACATAATGCTAGGTGAGGTGGAGGAGGGGTAGAGGAAGCCATGGTGTAGGTTCAACTTCTGTGAAAGTTCAGTCTCCCACAGGATCTTCTTCTCCCCCTACCCCTTTCAGGCACTGGAGAGCCAGAAGAGATTTTCTCCACTCATGTGTTACTCATCCATGTCCAGAGATGAGAACAACATCAGTTCATGGACGGGAGGAGGAGCAGAGGAAGCTGAGAAATAGGAGGGCTTACGCTGACTACCTGTGAAGGATGTGAATGCCCACATGCCAAACTGTGTACATTCTTGCTTTATTTGCAATGCATATTGGTACACACTAAAAACTCTTTAAAATTGCTCCCTATTTCTTCACAACTGTGCCTTTCTGCACCTTCCTGCTCATCTACGGCATACCTCTCTAAAAATCTAGCTAGTAAATTTAACCAACTGTTTCAAGGTTGAATAATAAACTTTTAACACTCAGGAAATGTGAAAGTTAAAGTTGGATATGTAACCTTAACTCTGACCCCCGTGTATGTAAGGATTATAGTAGTTAGTTTACAGGATCATATAATAATTGGCACTAATCCTGCAAACACTTTTGCACATGAATAGCACCAATGATCTTAGTGGAGCTACTCATGAGTGTAGGTGTTTGCAAGATTAGGGTCTTGTAATACTTACTCCATATTTCTCAATTTATGATAATCTTATTGTCACTGTCTTGACAACTTTATTGACTTAGGCTTGTTGTGTGATAACACCTCTTCTCTCATGGTATTTACCAGAATAATTTTGTCAGTACCCAAGAAGTACTCTTGGGGGTGGTCCAAGACTGTGGAACAAACACCTTGTAAGAACTCAGCAATCACAGATTTCACCAAGTTCTGTCCCAAGTGCAAGGTGACTGTCTCTGATCTTTCCTTTTGAATAAAAACACCCAGCATGTGTATATAAAATATATACTAGTAGTTGAAAGCCTATGCTGTCACATGGGTGTAATTCATAAAGGCATGTGTGGTTTTTAAAAATGGAAGGAAAAAAGGCCAAAAATTGCTGAGAACTTTCAAAACGGATGGTAACCAACTGTGAATGATTGAACCTGGTTATATTCTGAACAAAAAGAGCTCTAAACCATGTCTGTAGCAGTTTCCATAACTTCACGCTGACAATACAAATAGGATAGCCTTCCAAATCATGTTTGGGGTTATTGTGTATGTTGGTTGTCTTTTGTTGATTTGTATCTGAGGGGGTTGTGGTGCGACATTTATGGTGATTCATGCAGTAGAGAATGAGGGGTGTGTTTGCTGCCCTGAGGCACAAAGTTTGTTTGGGTTATTGCATCTGGTGATTTGTGTTATATGGGTGGTTTTGGTATCTGGACCAAGTTATCTGCTGTCTGTGCAGTATTCAATTAAACTATTAGCTGTGGAGTAAGGGTGGTGATTGGTTGCGTTACCTCTGATACCACAATGGTCTAGGACTCTTGGCATGACATAGATATGTTTTACTATTGCTGTACATCACCTGGATATAATTCATGGCTGAAAACTTAAAAATTGGACAATAACAGACTGCAAAACCCAGTGATGATTGAACCTGGTGATATTCTGAACAAAAAGAGCTCTCAAGCATACTTAAAGCTGTTTCCATCACTTCATATTGACTCTACAGTTATAATAGGCTTCAGAATGACACACCGGGTGGCATTCCTGGAATTTTATTATATAGAAAGTAAAAAGATTATACATACACAATTTTTCCCAGGGAGAGGAAGGAAGAGAAACAGTCACACGGGACCGCTGTTAGTCCTGGCATTTAAAGTGCTGGTTGAAAGCGCTCAGATATTGTATCTTTCCATTGACTGACTTTGGATCAGGCTCTTCTTAAAATTCTAAAATGTGTTCAGTACTGTATGACACACATTAAGAACAGTGCCTGCCCTTAGGAACTATTGATTTTTAAACATCAGATATTGAGGTGAGAAACAGCAGAGACCCAGATAAGGCAGATGATTTAGATTTCCTTTTGTTTGGTTGATCACCTTCCATGTAAAATTGAGGTTATATGATATGGATTAGCACTCGTGGGCACCTGAAAAATGTGAATCTTTGAGAGGTATGACTGACTAGAAGCTGTGAGTGTGTGGCACTTGAATCTCTACTGCCCTGTATAAATTTAAGTACTTGCCTCTTTTAAATATGAGCCTATAAATCTTAAACTGACTGATTATTATATGTACTCTTAAATCTGATAAAAGATCATGGTTCTTGAGTTTTTGGTGCCATTATTCTCTCTTTGTGTTGCTTGCCAACACAGGAAAGTACTTTGAGGCCTTCAGGGTTTTGGTCAGTTTTAAAGGTCACTATTGCACTGGATAATCTTTCAATGAATCATCAGAAACACCGTCACTGTTTCTTTGGTCTCCTTATGTCTTCTAAAGTATTGCTGAAACTGAGCCACATCTCTCAACTCCCTAAGCTAATATAACTGTGTTTTGGCCATGTACTCTGCTGTATAGTTGATTGGATTCTGGACATCTCAGTTCAACAACATTTCTTACCCAAGCCCTCTGGCCTTTTCATGCAGTGCAGCCTGGAAGAGCTATTTAATGGGAATAGGAGGGCATATGAGGTAAACTTGTATGGGCAAGTTAGAAATTTTAAAAACAAAAATAGGTCTGTACATCTGCATAGCAATAACTTCATGACAGTTGCACAGTGGGGAGTGGAGGGGGGAGGTGGAGAGCAGTCCTGGTTCTACATTACAGCCACTAACGACAAAAAACGTGGATACCCAATGTTCCAATAGGCAATTAAAATCAATATCTTAGACTGGGGGTGGGGGGAGAGACACGGGTTAATGGGATTTATGAGTTCAGTTACTCAGGACATCTGAAAATCAGGTTACTAGTATGACGGAAGTACTTCTAAGAACTATGGTCAATAAGCGCAAACTAACTGAGTGTGTTTCTGTCTCTCTAAGAACAAAGATGATAAACCTGGCCACTGTTTTGCTCCCATCGCCTTACAATGACAATTAAAAGAGAATGTAGATTTCTTTGCTCCTGCAATTATATCCACATTAGGACATGTTGTCCCCAAGAATTGGGGTGGGGAGAAGCAGGAAGAAAGAATCTTTAATTTCTGAGATGTCTTGGTGAGACAAAGAACCCTTAAGGTTAAAACCCAGCCCCTGCCACCTCTGCAGCTTTTGTAGGTCACCATGCAGCAGTACCAGGGCAGATGGGCTGCATAAAAGGGTTGGGGGGAGGGGGAAGCACATCCCCCATGTGTTGTGTGTCAGGAAGGGAGTAGTAGTACTCAGGGAGCAGGTGGGGGTGGAACAAGTTTAAGCTAAGAGAGGAACCGGGCCAGGGGATACACTACTGTGCATTCTCTGTCCTGCCATTGTGTGTTTGGAGAGGGTGGGAGAAGAGGTTGGAGGGGAACTCTGAGCCTTATTTAGCTATTGGCCTGGAGTCAGCTCTGTGGAGTGGCTGCATAGCTGTTTCATGGCCTGATCAGGGGATTTGCTTCTCACTTACCCTAATATATCTGCCCAGCACCTGGCCCAGCTACTTGGGTGGGCTGCTTGTCAAAATATTGTAGCCTAAGGGAAAACCCAGTGATATAAAATAACAATACATATTGCTGTGTGGTTCCCAAAAGGAGGTAGGAAATATCCTTTTATGAGAACAAATCTCTGTCATAAGTCCTTCATCTGGTTAGGGATTGCTACAATTGGTGGCGAACATCAGAGGCTAACAGAGGGAGTTTGCCTGGGATCTCCCCGAGAGGAGGTACGCTAAGTGCTGCATTAGGGGGGCTGTGTTGGTGAGTATCTGAGTGTCTGTTGCTGGGACAGTTTGTCAGTTTGACCATGTGCTTGATTGCTTGCTTGTTTGTTTGAAAAGTGTGAATTGGGAGTGGTTTGTTCCAGGTGGGCCTTGAGTGGGCCTGACTGGTATATAAGGGCAGTCAGCAGTGAACCAGCTGAGCGGCGGATAGCAGAGGCTAACAGAGGGAGTTCACCTGGGGTGAGCTCACTGAGGCTTTCATCTGCGGGTTTCTCTGAGTAGTTACTGCAACAGCTGAGGAAGCTCTTAAGAGGAAGGTGATATGGAAGGTAAGTGATCAGCTATTGTAACCTGCACAGGTTGTGCCATGTTTGTCTTCTTTCATAGGACAGAAGCGACTTTGTCTGTACAAAGTGCAAGCTGGTCTCCATATTGGAAGAGAAGGTTCGAGGTCTGGAGAAACAAGTATCGACTCTGCGTTGCATAAGGGAAAATGAAGATTTCCTGGACAGACGTCAGGAGATGCTTCTACAGCCACAACGTTCTGAAGATTCAGAGCAGGCGCAGCAGGGACAGAAGGATGGTGAAGAAGTTTGGCAGCATGTGACCTCCAGAAGGAGAAAGAGGAGCGTCCATGTACCAGCAATGGAGATACAGGTGAGCAATCGTTTCCATATTTTCTCTACAGGTACTAATGCGGAGAGTGGTCTAGATGACGCATCCGAGGGAAGGGAGCAGAAGGAGACTCCACCGATTGGAAGGCAAAAGATGCACTGTCCTAGGGATGAGGGTTCCAAAACCACCACTCCCAAGAGGAGGTGGTGGTCGGGGACTCCCTCCTCAGGGGGACTGAGTCATCTATCTGCCACCCTGACCGGGAACACTGAGAGGTCTGCTGCTTGCCAGGAGCTAGGATACACAATGTGACAGAGAGACTGCCGAGACTCATCAAGCCCTCGGATCACTACCCCTTCCTGCTTATCCACGTGGGCACCAATGATACTGCCAAGAATGACCTTGAGCGGATCACTGCAGACTATGTGGCTCTGGGAAGAAGAATAAAGGAGTTTGAGGCGCAAGTGGTGGTCTCGTCCATCCTCCCTGTGCAAGGAAAAGGCCTGGGTAGAGACTGTCGAATCGTGGAAGTCAACAAATGGCTACGCAGGTGGTGTCGGAGAGAAGGCTTTGGATTCTTCGACCATGGGATGGTGTTCCAAGAAGGAGGAGTGCTAGGCAGAGACGGGCTCCACCTAACGAAGAGAGGAAAGAGCATCTTCGCAAGCAGGCTGGCTAACCTAGTGAGGAGGGCTTTAAACTAGGTTCACGGGGTGGGGGGGAGGAGACCAAAGCCCTGAGGTAAGTGGGAAAATGGGATCCTGAGAGGAATCACGAGCAGGAGAGCGCAAGAGGGGAGGACTCCTGTCTCATACTGAGAAAGAGGGACGATCCATGAGTTATCTAAAGTGCCTATACACAAATGCAAGAAGCCTGGGAAACAAGCAGGGAGAACTGGAAATCCTGGCACAGTCAGGGAACTATGATGTGATTGGAATAATAGAGACTTGGTGGGATAACTCACATGACTGAAGTACTGTCATGGATGGATATAAACTGTTCAGGAAGGACAGGCAGGGCAGAAAAGGTGGGGGAGTTGCATTGTATGTAAGAGAAGAGTATGACTGCTCAGAGCTCCAGTATGAAACTGCAGAAAAACCTGAGAGTCTCTGGATAAAGTTGAGAAGTGTGAGCAACAAGGGAGATGTCGTGGTCAGAGTCTGCTATAGACCACCAGACCAGGGGGATGAGGTAGATGAGGTTTTCTTCCGGCAACTAACAGAAGTTGCTAGATCGCAGGCCCTGGTTCTCATGGGAGACTTTAATCACCCTGATATCTGCTGGGAGAGCAATACAGCGGTGCACAATCCAGGAAGTTTTTGGAAAGTGTAGGGGACAATTTCCTGGTGCAAGTGCTGGAGGAACCAACTAGGGACAGAGATTTTCTTGACCTGCTGCTCACAAACAGGGAAGAATTAGTAGGGGAAGCAAAAGTGGATGGGAACCTGGGAAGCAGTGACCATGAGATGGTCGAGTTCAGGATTCTGACACGAAGAAAGGAGAGCAGCAGAATACGGACCCTGGACTTCAGAAAAGCAGACTTTGACTCCCTCAGGGAACAGATGGGCAGGATCCCCCTGGGAGAATAACATGAAGGGCAAAGGGGTCCAGGACAGCTGGCTGTATTTTAAAGAATCCTTAGTGCGGTTGCAGGAACAAACCATCCCGGTGTGTAGAAAGAATAGTAAATATGGCAGGCGACCAGCTTGGCTTAACGGTGAAATCCTTGCTGACCTTAAACACAAAAAAGAAGCTTACAAAAAGTGGAAGATTGGACAAATGACCAGGGAGGAGTATAAAAATATTGCTCAGGCATGCAAGAGTGAAATCAGGAAGGCCAAATCACACTTGGAGTTGCAGCTAGCAAGAGATGTTAAGAGTAACAAGCCTTGCTTTAGGCTCCCAGATTTTAAAATTTTGGCTTTCACTAGTATTATTTAGACACAACATTATCAATTTCTATGTTGGAATTCACTTGCAGTGAAGCCTTCAAATATGCTGTAGCACAGTTAATATATATTTAATATCATTAAGTAACAGAAGGGCAAAACCAAAACAGTATAATGGTTCCAAAGAGAATTACTTGGTTTATTTCTAAAAGAGGACTGCATGGAGAGAACTTCAGAAATTAAAAACACAAATGGAAAGAGACAATGCAAAAAAAAAAATCTACAGCTGAATTTGTGAGGAAAATATCAGAAAATCAAAGCAAGGGAACCAAGGATGGATGAAAAAGATCTTGTTAGATAATGCATACTGTTCTGAAGGTCAAGAAAATTAAATCTAATGTGCAAAGTAAAAGTGGATAGTTGTTGCATAGACTCTCCAACCAAACAAATACAAGATAAGATAGAGTAGGTGTGAAGAACATTACAAATGATGACTTTGAAGGCCAACTCAGGTATTGGTAGTTTATAACAGATAATTGTGGTTCATTAAAGGGGATAATTTATCTAGTGGGACTAGAGGAACCTTTGTGTTGAAGATAAACAATTCCAAAAAGTCTCCGTTAGTGAGCAGTGTTGAAGTTTTCCTAAGCCAATGGATTTTGTTCCTAATTAATGAAGGGAAAATGTTGATGTATTCACATTTAGAGCAGTATATAGTTCGATTTTTATTGTGCCATAAATCCTCAAGTTAATTGGACCCAATGAATTCAGAATATTCCTGATCTTATAAAGACTTCTCTCTTTGTTACATGATCATCCTCAGTACTGAGAGAACCGCAATGGCTGTTGCTCAGACACACACATCCATACTAACAATTTTTTTAAAAATAATTCTAGCTACAGATCAATCTCACTGTACTGATCATGTCAAAATTATGGAGGGGGTTTTAAATCTAACGAGAATGTAGACCACAACAGTAAAATCTACCAACTGCCAGAAACAGAGTGAACAGTCATAGAAAAAGTTAAGAATTGATCCTTTATTCGTATAACTGGAAAGAAACAAGGAATCAAATGCTGAGGTTCCTTTTGTGGCATGTGGCAAGTTGCCAAAGAGCAAACCATTTTGTGTATCCTTCAGGGCTATAAATATTTAAGAAATATTGTATATAAATGCAACATAGCTAATAGAAAAACAATAAATGAAATGTGCAGATCTCAAAATCCAGATTCAATAGGCATAAATTGTCACATTGCGTTTTACACAATTAAGGACTTGTCTAGATGGCACCACAGCCTAGAGGCGTGTGAATTATAGAGCAGTCCAATGTGTTCTGGTACAAACTAAAAAGTACCTAATGGGTGTTTACATAGTCCCATGATAGGCAAGAGGGTGGAGGACCCTGCCTGCCTGATAGATGGAGCACAGATGATCTTCCAAGGGAAGGGTACTCTAGTGAGGGACGTTGCATTTAGGATGTTTTAATTATTTTGTATGATCTGTACTCCTCCTGTGCTTTACATGATTAATATAAAGAGCATAAATATAAAGTTGATAGCCTGAACAATGTGTGTGTGTGCATGTTAACTGCTTCACAAATACTATGTGCCCTTGAGAGAGTTAAACTGTGAATCAGAAGCTTCAGACCTTTTGGGTGGAGTTCTGGGAGAGGGATCTGTTCTGAGTACTGGAGGTGCTTGTCAGATAAAAGATCTGGACCCTGAGATTTGCACAGTAGGTGGGCTTCATTCAGGCTGTAGGAGCTTGAAACACCTCTGGGAATCCAGAGCACAGAGGCTTGGATTTCCCTTGTAGTGGGTGGCCAGGAAGGGGCGTTCTCTAGGATCTCTGATGGTACATTGTTGGGATTTCCTCTGAGACCTTATCCAGAACACCTCCAGTTCTGGGAGAACACTTCATCCAATTCTCTGCAATCCAAGAAATCACTTCAAGTCCAGACTCATTACTGAGGTTTCTTTATTGGCATAGAGTCAAATTACACTTGAGTTGATCAGGATGTACTGCACATCCAACATACTTAATCATGAATCTATATATATATATAGATAGATATATTCGATCATAAGCGGATTCGTTTATAAGCTGACCCCACCCCCAAATGGATAAGTAAAAATGGAAAATTTTTATGACCCATTCATAAGCCAACCCTATAATTCAGGGGTCGGCAAACTATGGCTCCCGGGCCATTAGGATAAGCCGCTGGTGGGCTGAGATGGTTTGTTTACCTCGAGCATCCACAGACACGGAGGTAAACCTAAGTAAACAAAGTGTCCCGGCACGCCAGCTGCTTACCCTGGTGGGCCGGGACAGCAACTGGTGGGGAAATTATTTTTGTGGGGAGGGAGGAGAAGCTGGAGTCAGGGGAGTAACCCCTGTGACCACCCCTCACATGACCCCAACCCTAGCCCTGGATCCCCACACTCTCCCCTTCTCATCCCTTCCCTCCTTAGCTGGGGCGGGCCAGGGGAGAATGTCTCTGGCACGGCTGCAGCGTGCTCCGGCGGGCGGGGCTGAGTGGCATGGCTGCAGCCTGCCAGCCCCTGAGCTGCAGCTGCTTCGGAGGTTGGGGGGGAGCAGCATGGCCAGAAGAGGAGAGACTCTGCCCCCGCCTCTTCCCTTCTGGCTGTGCTGCCTCTCCTTGCCCCCTCTGTTGGGGAGAGGGGCTGTGTCCCATCTCTCCCTCTCTATACCCATTCATAAGATGACCCCCTTCTCTGATGCTTCCCTTTTTTACTAAAAAAATTTGTCTTATGAACGAGTATATAGGGTACTTTTAATATTATTGGTTAATACATTGAATCTCACACTTTGATTGGTCTAGTAATTTTTGTAACCATTCCTTGTACAGATCGTAAGCTGTCCACAAGCTGGAAAGTATGCTAGTAAGCAAAGCAGCTGCTGCAAGCTTACCTCATCTTACTCTTCTTACTATTTCTTTACCTACTAACTACATGTTATTTACAAGGCCACTTGTGAGGTTATGCTTTGTCCATTGTTAATCTCTGTTCCTTACTTCTGTTTTCTTTCATTGTTCACGCCAGGCCCATATACATATGCTTAAAATGCACTTCTAATCATGACTTGACTACATCTTGCCTTTGTGGTACAGTCAGAAGGGAAAGGATGCAATTTTCTGTATTCCAGAATGTAATAAAGACCAACATTAATCAGTTCCAAGTTTCAAACTTAGGTACCCAACATTAGACACCCAAATCCATATTGAGAAACTTAAGTCAACACAAGTGTCTGATAAGAGTATTTGGGTGCCTAAAGTTAGACATCCATGTCTGAAAATTAAGCCTTATAAAAAGGCAATATACTTCATCTAATTCTTATCTCCTCTTCAGGAACATTATCCCACTGAAATCAATGTTCAGTTTATGTATCCTGTTATCATATATTGGGCATAATAATTTCCCTGTAGTCCAAATCTGAAAGTTCCGGTTGACTTTGGGGGAAAAAACAAATCATATCAACAAATCATTACCTCAAAATCACTAAGTGTTGTTATAATTCTCTTCTATATAGTAGCTGCTTTTCTGGGAAAAGAGTTATAGAAAAATCATCCCTTCAAGTTCCTAATCTTCTTCATACATTAATGCATTGCTTTTTCACACGGCTAAGCATGATACCCTAATGAATTCCACAGAATACTTTCTCATACTAGCAGCAAAACAGAATGAAAAATATAAAATATGAGAATTCAAAATACAATATCAATGACTAGACTAAACATAAAGGCCCAGACACCTCCCTGGTTTATTTCCATGGAAGTCAGTTGATTGTGGAGATGCACCAGGAGGGATCTGACCTACATCGTTTCCAAAAATCACTTTTATAGAATATTATTTAATGAAAGCAAACTTACATTAAATTCCATTTACAGCTCAGAAGGAATTAAGCAAAGATGGTGGGAAACATTAAATGCATAGGTTGGTAGCACATTAAATATTTGAATAGTCTACCCTTTATATGTATTACTTGTTTAAGAGGCTGGATTAAAACAATCAGGATCCCTAAGAATCCCCATCTACTTCCCAGGGAGCATCTGAGATGTTGCCCTGCCCTTACGTGGGGAGTTAATGGTAAAGACTGCTGTGGAGCCCCTACCACAACCACTCCACTTTGGGGAGGCCTATCCCTTCCACAAACCACCACTTCTTGTCTTCATGAGGGCTCAGGACAATTCAGCCCCTACTCAACTGGGAAGAGAATTTGGAGGTGGTGAGGTGGAAGACCGAGTCTTGGTGATATCACCTATCAGAGAGACACTGGGTTGGCACCAGTGTGGTCCCCCATCCCTCCTCCATGCACACACAGAATCCTCAATTGGGGCAGTGTTGACAGGAGTGCCCTGCCCCAGGTAAGTGGTTTCAGAGTTAATTCATTGCAATAGATACATTGTTCACCCCCTCCCAGGGCTACTGTTTCAGGCTGTCTGCAGATCCAGGCAGACATCACTTCATTATGCTGGTTATGCTTTAGTTACATTTTCAAGCTTTTCTTTGCAATTGTGAGGGCTACTTTTTTTTTTTTTTTAATGAAATCTGAGGATGACTTCAGAAGCGGCGCCCCAGGTACATGCCTATATTACCTGTGCCTTCATCCAGCCCTGATAGTCTGCAGTGTGTCACTTTACTAAAATGTATCCTTAAGCTAGTTTTACCTGTTCTGCTATTCCAGGTATGTATCCATTTAGTCTATCCACTTATTAGAAATATCATCTGACAGAGTTCTCATACTAGTTCCACTCAAGTATATAATAGTTTAGTTTATCACATAGTCTATTTATTTAATGGTTTCCTTCTCTATATAATAAAGGGACATTAAAAATACACCCTATTAAATGGTCACCAAAACTACCTCTTATTATTCATCTCATAATCACAGAGAGAACGTTTGAAGTAGCACAACCTGTGAAATTCAGTTTCCCAACAGGCTTTATCTCTGGATATGCTTCAATATGTCTTCCTGACACCTATTTAGTAACAGCACTAGTGAGGCAGAAAAGAATTGATTTTGTGAGAGGATTATAGGCTACAAGGACTCCTATCTTAGCTTGCAAGTGGGTATGGTGTGTTAACATGATTTTGAGGGAAGAATTTTACTTTAACAAATCTTTTCCCTGCGGACTAATTCACCAAGGCATCTAATTCAACCACATATCTTATGTCAGTATCTTTTTTTTTTCTTTCCTATACATAGAATATATTTTGAAGTGGGTACTTTCTCAGCTGACTAAAATCTGCAAGTCCTGCTTGAATTTAAATTTTAAAAGTGTGTGTGTGTGTGAGTGTGTTAACTTTTAAAATGTTAATTATTATATTTGTCATTCTGGGCTTGCAGCACTGGAAGACCATTATTAGAAGATTAATCTAAGCTATTGTGATTTGATTTTGCATATCATCCAAACTCAAAACAAAATACTCGGTAGGAGAAATGGTCTTATTCAACACAGTTCATATTGTTTCAAATGATTTCATTTATGCAAATATATACATATGAGTGTTCAAAACCATATATGGTTTGAGACATTTAATGTTTTAGGAGCTATCAGAACAATAGTAATGATTGATTCTATCAGAAATATTGTCTACTAATAAGATGAAAGCCTATGAAATGTAGCATATATGGTTTGATGCTAATTTTGTGTCCAGGGCCTAATTACAGTGTTCAGAAAATGTTTCTTAGATTCAGTCTCTGTGGTTTTTGGTCCTGTTTGTGTTTTATGGTTCGTGTCACATACTGGAACTAGGGCAGTCTTGCCTAGTGGTCGGTGCAAAAGCAGAGAAGTCTAGTGCTCAGAGCTGGAGTAAGAAGGCAGGAACAGCATTAAAGATAAGAGGTGGATACAGCGCCATGGGTCAGGAACCAATAGTCAAGAACTGGGCAGGGCTGAAGGAGACTGGGCAAGACAGGAGTAAGGCACGCACAGGAGAGATCGCAGCTGCAGGCATGTTTCTGAGCAGCCAGTGATGAGATGTAGCTGTTGGGCTTAAGAGAAGACTTGCTTATTTCCTCAGCCAATCGGGTGGAGAGATCGATCAGACGGTCCTGCTGTGGATCAGCTGTGCTCATAGGCTATGTGGACACTGGGCAGGTGCAGTTGCAAGCTGAGTCCTCATTCCTGACAGCTGGCAGGGCAAATGTAAAAAACTGGCAAATTGAAAGATTTAAGAGAATTGACTGGAGAGAAGAGAGGTTTGGATAATTACTAGATTCCATTTTTTTAAAAAGAACAATTGCCTTTTCCTACTCACCCCTTCAGCCCAGCAAGAACAAGCACCCGGAATGAGAAATCGCGGAAGTGCTTGATAGTGTGAAGATGGTCAGATGATGCAGGTCTATATGTAAATTTAAAAAAAAAAAAAAAAAAGTGGAGCCGGAACAAAGAAAGCTATCAGTAGTCGTTCCGCACCCTCCCTTTCTCCCTTTTACCAAGTGATGCAGGGAGTACAGCTGGCAGCCCATGGGTCACACTAGAAAATATTCTGTAAGTCTTTTTACTGCAATGGTTCTCCACTTTCTCCACCCTAGTACCTCCCTTTATACACCATATGAAACCCCAATGAACTTTGGGGTAGAAGAGCAGCTGTTGATTTGGAGTTCCCATTTCTTCACATAGAACAGCAAAGAGGCATTCACTGTCTTTCAGTTCAAGGTCTTGCCTTTATTAAAATTCACAACATTAACAGCTCTGCTCCCTGAGAAATGTGTACACCACCTCCTCCATCATGACAGGCTCATTCATGCCCCAGTCTCCTGGGACATATTAAGTCTGAGCAATTAAGGTTCCAGTCTGAAGGACCTGGTAAGATCTTTTGGATGAAGGCAGGCACCCATCCCCCTTAGAGAATGGCAGGAGGTTTGCCAGAGTGAACAGCTGCCTGCAAATCAAAATCTTCTCTTCTCAGGAAACTATGGATGCAAATGTTCCAGTCTTTGCTCTCATCCCTATTTCCAGCAGGAGGAAGGGAGAGGGGGAAGGCTGCAGGCAAAATTGCCTGAGAAGCCGATATTGTGGTTCCAGCATGAAGACCGCTTCTGTACTTGTGAACCGCTTAAGGCTCGTCAAAATAGAGCTCAGGTCCAACATGTGGCTAGTCTGTGCTAGTGGGACACCTACTGCCCAACCTTAGTGCACCCCAGGGAGGTTGGTAGGGCAGGGATGAGAGGCTGCAAAGAGCTGTAGATGCAGGACAAGTGGAGTTGTCAGGGAGCCAAGAAAACAGTAATGGAGAATGGAAGTAGCTGGTGGATGTTCGCCTGCTTTTCTTTTGTGCAGCTAATTTTGGTTGAGACAAATTAAGGGCATTATTCTTTTTTGTGTCCATATGTTTATAATTTTAAAATGGCTTGGGACTGAAAACAGAAAGTGTATGTGTGAGAGAGAGAAACCTATTTGTGTTTCTTAGGTTAAAGGAAAATGAAACAACTTGAGAAGCTTAGGGACAAAACCCCCAAAAAGATTACTTTAAAATTTCCTTGAAAAAGTTGGTAAAAATGTTAACAAAAATTGTGGGAAGTTTAAACTGTCCTCTGAAGAGCTATTGTGTTAGATTTGGAGTCTAAATTCAGATATTTGAAAGAGAGATTTCAATACCTCCCTCTCTAAAGGAGTCACTGCCAATGCTTCCATAATTCCAATAGCATGCTGCATAAGCAGTGTTAGTAACTGGTAACCAAAGTCTGTAACAAATAAATGAAGATAAAGCCTTCAATATCTTTACATGTAGTGATACTTTCATCTAATATGCAAGACAATCTTCTTTGATGTATGTTGTGTTCTGTTCTGAATTGAGGCACTTTCCAAGCCATGGTAACAGAGCATGCTCTGAAATTACTTGGAGATAGTTGGCAGCTAGTGCATTTGAAGACCACCCTCATACTGGCCTTTACTTTCAAACAATTGGTGCTAACTTTGAGCTAGATTTTAAACTATTCATTTATTACTGGGTAAAAACTTCCCTGGGGTTTAGGGAGGAAGGGCTAATTTCTAATTTTCTGTTTGCTTTCCTAGCTCCTTGAGGTTAGTAGGCATTACAAAGATGTCATTTCAAAAACACAGATTCTAAAACTGACGGTAGACCTGGTGGAGCCATATAAAGAACATAGAAATTGTGCCAGTTTCCCTAACTGCCCGTTTTGCTTGGGTGTGTTTTTTTGGTTTTAAGCAACCTTTTGTTTCATAGCCTCCTCCAGTGGCCAACTGAACGCCATGAAAGCCTCTTGCTTGGGTTCTCCCCATCTTGTGCTGAGGATGGTTTTCTCTCACTACGCTACCAACAAACTGAAAGGTTCAAACCATCAGTAAACAGCACTGCTTCATGGCTCGTAAAGCAGACCATCTGTGCATCAAACACATTCAGTTGTAGTGAATGCAAACATCACCCAGTGCTGATTCGTGATATGAAAAACACTCTGATCATACAATTTTCGAAGTTAGTATATCTGAAATGGAGGTTGTCAAATGCGCTGTGGGATAGATCACCCTGTGATGATCTATAATAGGTTTTTTTTCAAATCAGAAGCTCTGTTTCCAGTTATAAATTTTTTTCTTGAAAAAGCTATTTTCCCCTTGTCTTACTTGTGAACTAACTTACCCACTTTTATTGTTTTGCCTCACCTTTAACTAGACACCAAGCTAAAGGTGGGCCATTGAGTTAACACCGAAGGAAAGCACCAATTTCTTTTTTGCTTTTGTCTGGCTGCTGCTTCTGTTCTCTGCACTCACTTTGGCCCTGAAATTGGCAGAGATTAATGCTGTGCGCATGGTGTACTATATCAGTAGCAAGAGAGTGGTAGTAAATGCCAGGACTGATGATATCCTGAAAGCAGCTGGGGAGCAGGTCTTTAGGCAGTGAAAGTGTTATCCTGGGTATTAAAGTGACCACTGCAATAAAGAGCCTTCAAGCTTGCCTTTAAAATTATAGTTTTCCTAAAGCTTAGCTTACTAATTGACAGAAAATGTCTTAAGGAAGGATAGTAGCAATAAAAAAACACTATCTAATTTTATTTCTTTTTCTAAAGTTTAAAAAAAAAAGGAAAGAAAAAGCCTAGTCTCTTGGAATTCGCAGAAACTACAATGCCTTTGGGGTAGATCTTATAGATTCCAAAGCCAGAGGAGACAATCGTGATCATCTGTCTAATCTCCTGTATAACACAGGCCATAGAATTTCTGCAAAATAATTCCTAGAGCATAGCTTTCAGAAAAACATCCAATCTTGATTTTAAAATTCAGTGATGGAGAATCCACCATGGTAAGTTGCTTCAACTTACTCTCACTGTTACCCTCACTGTGAAAAGTATGCACCTTCTTTCCAGTCTGAATTTTTCTAGCTTCAGCTTCCAGCCATTGGATCATATTTTATATCTCTCTCTGTTAGACTGAAGAGATCATTATTAAAAATATGTGGGCACTTAGAGTGTAATCAAGTCACCTCTTATCTTTGTTGAGCTACATGGATTTAGTTCCTTGAGTCTATCACTTAGTATAAGGCATGATTAATCCTTGAATCATTCTTGTGGCTCTTCTCTGAGCCCTCTCCAATTCATCAACATCCTTCTTCAATTATGGATCCCAGAACTGAACACAGTATTCCAGCTGTGGTAGCACCAGTGCCAAATACAGAGGTAAAATAACCAGTAGCGTAGCTAGGTGGGAAGCGGCTGCTCCCCCACTGAGCACAAGTGGCACTTTGTCAATTTGCTGGCGCCTTTGTACTCACCCGGGGGAGCGCGAGAGAAAAAAGGCACCACCAGCCGCGGTGCTTTTATTTTACTCACCCGGTGGTGCTCTGGGTCTTCAGCGGCATTTCGGCGGCGGGACCTTCAGTGCCGCCAAAGATACCCGGAGCGAGTGAAGGGCCCGCCGCCAAAGACCCGGAGCACCGCCAGGTGAGTAAAAGCACCGCAGCGGTGGCACTTTTTTTTTTTTTTTTTGCTTCCCCCTGTTCCCTCCACCTGGCTACGCCACTGAAAATAACCTCTCTACTTCTACATAAGATTTCCTTTTTCTAAGAGTTCCTACACAGGTGTATGTCAAAGATCCCAACCTTCTTTTTTCCTGGTCCAATTTGAAAATCCCCTTCCTCCACCCTCACCCCCCCAAAAATTGCATTTTTGCTTTGCACCCACAAGAATTAATTGTGGATGCTAATCTGAAAACTTGCAGTGGTAACTGCTTGATTGCAGACATGAATAGTAGAGAAATTTGTATTGGCGTATCCATTATGGGTGCACATTTAGTAGCTGTAAACTGTACCTTTAAAAAAAATTGTCCAAAAATATTTCAATAGGAGTTAAGTATCAGAGGGGTAGCCGTGTTAGTCTGTATCCACTAAAAGAAAGAGGAAACCGGTGGCACCTTAAAGACTATCAGATTTATTTGGGCATAAGCTTTTGTGGATAAAAAACCCACTTCTTCAGATGCATTTTTTTACCCACGAAAGCTTGTGCCCAAATAAATCTGTTAGTCTTTAAGGTGCCACCGGTTTCCTCATTGTTTCAATAGGAGTTAGGCATCTAAGAGCTTTTGAAAAGCCCAGTAAGTACTTAGATGCATACCTAAATACCTTAAAAAATATAAGACATGGGTACTTATAAGTCTATTTTTTTTTAAATGGGACTTAGGCACTTTTGAAAACTTTACCCTAGACCTAAAGGCAGACTTTGTAACGTACCATATATAGAAATACTAAAGACAAGAAATTGGCTTTTGGACTAATGATTTTTGGATTTCTTTTGACATCTAGTTCAAAATCACTAATGTACAATTCAGAATATTTTTCAACTATCAATTTTGTACCTAGCATGTTTAAATGTAAGTGGGGGCTAAATTCTGCCCTTGAATGCACATACATACAACTTTCCCTGTCTCTAATGGAAATAATGTGTATCTGGCCACATGTATCACTTCAAATCTTATCACCAGTTGTAATTGTTAATACTATCATATTTTGTGATTACCACATCAAGAACTAGAACAAACCTCACATTCTGCAACAGACAGAAATTCTTAAAGTTCTGTTTGTTTGGGATATTATTGACTGAGAGTAAAAGCCCAAATTTCAAACCTGAGTATCTAACATTAGGCACCTTCTCTCCTCCCTTCCAAATTTTCCCCCCATTTCTTTACAGGGGAAAGCAGGATCTCCCAAATTCAACTCTTATTTTGGCTTCTGAGTTGGCAGGATGCAATGATACAGATTCCAGATGCAGAAGCTAGATATAATGAGTTTTCAAGGTAAACTGAAATCATGGTAATGTAAGTTTGGGACTAAATTAGAACTCCTTTGCAGCCCTTTGGGATATGCGATTTCAGTGTTGGTGACACTGAACAGAGACAAGTCAGGGGCTAATAATTAGTAGTTAAAGCACTACTTGGAGGCCAGCTCAAACTAACTCAGTTAGTTACTACTAGTACGCTACAGATTTTTTGTTAATATGCCTGAGTACAGTTTCTTTTTGTCAACACAGACTGGAGAATTAAGGACAGGAAAAACGCAGGAGTAGTGATGGGATTGCATGTTCCAAAATGAAAAAGTTCGACAAGTAAAATAATATTGTAAAGGCAAGCAGAAAGTGTCCAGTTACATGAACAGTTGAGAGGCAGACAAATAACAGGATATGGCTGGTAGAATAAATAGAAGGAGACAAGTCTTAAGGAGTTTCCATGACTCATTGCTGGGCTACAGTAACCAAAGCGGCACAGAGAAATTATTCAAAGGGAGGTAAGGAAAATGGATGCAGAAGAAATAAAAAGGAGGATAAACGCTTTGTAGGGCTGAGGAGACAGGGAAATGGATGAGCTGGAATGATGTCATGGAGAGATACCTTTCTTGGCCAGACATGTGGAAAATTGAGGAACATAGATTATAGTTCTGTTTATGATCCTTTGCCAGCAACTTCTTGTTTACAGCAATGAGGGTTAAGAAAAGATGACAGCTGTACCTTAATGTGACAGGAAACCTTATTTCGCAGTAAGTCTGGTTGGCCTGGCAAGAGGTCAGGTCTGGTAGAAATGGAGGTATGTAAAGGTTTTAAAAATCCAGTAAGCATGTGCAGAGAGATTAGTTTCAGAAAATGAGATGGAATAAAATCTCTCTTCTTTTCCAGCCCTGTGACACAATAATGAGAGAGAGATCTGCAAGGGATCAATGCTAAATGCCACTAGAAATATAAATTAAAATCAGCAACTAGGAAATCAAAGAGTATTTTAGAAAGGTATTTTGTTTTTATTCTCGCCAAGAGCAAAAGCCAGAATGAACCTGAGCTTACAGTAGCCATTTAAGTGAAATAAATAGTTTTCTGACTAAATAGATACCTTCATATTGCCATGGGGATATCTGGCACATTAAAGAGGTGAAAGGAATGAACAGATGATAAAGAAGCATAGTAGATCCTGACAGAACTCAAGATACAGTGTGTATCTTTAGAAATGATCTGTAAAGGACATACACAGGAGGAACAGTCCCAGCATTTCAGGATTCATCAGTAATGTGAGATGAGATTCATCTGGAAGTCAGATGAGGACAGAAGAAAACATTACCCTTGTTAATTTTAGAAACCCTAGGATTACTGTGTCTTTTGCAGTAAAAGAGCATTATTTAATGGGTATTCGAAAACTTTTATTAACTCATCCTCAATTATATTTATATTTTACTCCCTGGCCCAAATTCAGCCTTGGAGAGTAACCAGGTAAAATTTCCATTGAAGTCAGTAGGAGTTGTGTGCTTTCTCTGGGGCTGAATTTAGCTCTATGATTCCAGCTCCTAACTGGGTGACCCCTTACAAATTCAGGGCCAGATTGAGCCCTTGGTTTACCTGGCCACCAAAGTAAGCTCTCCTCAACCATCTTTTGTAGCTGGGTCTGGATTCAGTGTAGAATGCACCAGCTCTGCAAGAAAGTGAGTAAACTGGGGTTTCACAACTTACTGGCAGTAACTTGCCAGTCCCAGGCTTGCCCTCCACACCAGTCCTCAGCTGATCTCACTCACCCCTCTCTGGGGCCCCATCAATTCCCATGTTGCAGCATGATGGTTTCCTCCAGCCAAGTAGTGTGTAAGGACTGGGCTAGGGGTAGGGTGCAGGTCACTTGCCTTAAAGATAAATTTTTATAATATAATAAAAAGTAAACTTAAAAAGACCTGGAACTAGCCACATTCATATGCTGGCCACCATCATGATCGCTTTGCTTTTATGTTGTATCCCCTTCCTCCATTCTTCATCTGCTTTCTCTTTTTAGTTTGTAAGTTTGCCCACTGCCTGCACCAGAAGATTTCTCTCCCAGATGAGGCTTTCATGCCTCCTATACACTGACACAGGCAATGTGCAAAACAGTCTACAGCTTGTATGTAGGGCCCTTTGCAAGCTGTAGCATAGGAGCTGGGGTTGGGTGAGGCTGTTGCAAACATTGGTACGCCTATCCTGAGCCCATCCAGTTTGGCTTCTGAAAATGTACAGTGACACTCTGCTGGGTGTAAAATTTTTTTTTCTGTTTTTATGAATTCAGAATCTACTATTATTGCTCAGACTTTCTCAAAAGTGACATTCTTCGGCATAGACCAAGCATGAATAACTTCAGCCCAAAATTCCAGAATCCTATGGAAAGTTGTGCTTTGTATTTGAAACTGGGGGTTGTTCTTTAGTGAAAATGTTTACAACCTTAATTGTTTGAGCATTACCATTACCTATTATAGTGACATACCTTGTATATGACATTTCAATAAACTTTAACTTCAGGTGCAGCAAAATGGAAATAAAGTAGAATTCTCAGGCCAGCCAAAGAATAAGCTGCTTAAAGAATATGTTCCTCATCCATCAAATAATAAAAAAATACAATTAAACCCTTGCCTATCATAGACATTCCTATTGCTGGAAATAGATCTGCTTTATTCATATAAATATCTAGCTCTTATAATGCTTCAGTTGATCTCAAAGCACTTTATAGAGGAGGAAAGTATCACTATTGCTGTTTCTCAGATGAGGAAACTGAGAAAAAGGGAGTGAAGTGAAAGTGACTTGTCCAAGGTCACGCTGAATCTCAGTGGCAGAGTTGGGAATAGAACCCAGTCTCCTGTGTATTAGTCCATTGATCTAGCCACTAGACCACATGGCAAATCCACAAAGCCCTCTGCCTTGAGCATCACATTATTAATGTTTTAGTTTTCACACAGTTTGTACGCTGTTGGCTCTTGGACCCCAAAGATTGAATTGGCAGCTGTTAGAAGAATGCCTTTTAATGGGTCATGCATTTAATATTTACATTAATAATTTGTATCCAGGCCTCACATTTGAAGAATACAATACTTATCCACTTTGCATTTGTTCACAAGTTGAGTTGTGGGTCTGCCTGCTGGAATGATACAAGGTTATGTGAGAATACATCAATAGTATTACTAATATTCATAATAGCATTTTCCATCCTAAAATCTAGGAGCACTGTGACAGTATTTTCCCCCTTACAGATGGAGAAAGTGAGATAAAAGCAGGACAATTGACTTGCCCAGCGCACATCGCAAACCAGTGGCAGAGCTGGGAATAGAACTCAGCTTTCTTGAGTCCTGGTATTGTGTTCCAGCCAGTAGATGACACTGCCTTCCATTGCTTTATTGGAGATGGTGCAGATTAATGGACTACTAGTTACACATCTAACATGAAGCCATGACACATGGAAATTTGCAGTGAGCTTTTCCAAATCCGTCGTAGCTTGAGGTGAAGCACCCACAACCAGTTTCATATAGCCCGTGTGTGCAAGGAAATCCATTCAAGCCATTTCATTATGCTGCACAAGTGCAGATATCTGTGCTTAATTTGCTATTATTTTTTCTTTAGTAATTGTTACTTTTTTTTCTAAGCATGTTTCCTCAGGGCCTGATTTCCAGGATCAACTGCCGACTACCCAGGACTCCAACTGACGTTCAGGGCAGCTGGAAGTATATCTGGTTTCTCCCTGTGGAATCACTCACTTGGGGGCCCTCCAATGCAAGAATTCGATCTCCCCAAACTCAGAATTGTAAGGAGGTGTGAAGGAAGGGTGGAATCATGCAAAAAGTGAGGACACCTAAAAATAGGGACTAGTAGCATTTAGGCATCTGCCAGCTGGAAAGAGGAAGTTTTCCTTCCTTCCACTCATCATTTCTCCTGCCCATATGTATCAGCAAGGCAGGTGGGCCAGCTCAAAAAATGTTCACACTCAACCTCCAGGGTGGTCAGGGTGTCTGTATTGCTCAACAGGCATAGATTGCTCAACAACGTCTCTCAAGATCTGCAAGAAGAGAAATTAGCAGTAACTTTCCCTATTTGCTTGAGAAGGAAGCATGCCAACCTGGGTGAAGATGCTTATACAGCCCACTCTCACACATGCATGTTTAATTTCCATTGCTGCTGCTTCACTCCCCCAGTAAACCAGTTCTGCCCTCTCAGTTAAGTCCATCTCTCCTCAATAAAATAATTCTGCCCTCAGTCAATTCTGTCCAGGGCCGGCTCTGACCTTTTTGCCCAAACAAAAAAACCCAGGGTACAGGTGTGACGTTATTGACATAAACTGGGACCATATAGATCATTGTTGCAACCAAGGTCCTGTAGTGGCACCCAAATCTTGTATAAAGGGGGTCAAATGGGGTGTCTAGGACAAGGTTATGGTTTACTGGTTATGATTATGCTGTCTATATGTGTGTATCAGTTTTGTAGTCGAAGTTATGAATATTGGCTCTATACTGTCTGTATGGCAAACTTATGCTATGCTTCTGGGTGACATCCCAGACAAGCTGAGATTAGCTCTGCCTAGCCTGCTTGATGGCCCATTAAGGACCATCAGCTATACAATGGACCCATTGAGAGAAGGCAGATACGCCTTGTACCTCAGCAAAGTATGCAGGGACTGGCCCATGTGACTCCAGACTCCATTTTGCTGTAATTTTCCACAGTAAGAACAAAGAGGTGTTCTTACACCTGGAAAAGACTATATAAGGCTGATGCCCCATCTCCATCTTGTCTTCAATCCTGCTTCATACCTCTGGAGGAACTTTGCTACAAGCTGAAGCTTTGAACAAAGGACTGAGGACCCATCCCAGCGGGGGATGTATTCCAGAGACTTGATTTGAACCTGCAGTTTATTCCATCGCTGCTGCAAGCCTGAACCAAGAACTTTGCCATTACTGTATGTAATTGATTCCATTTAACCAATTCTAACTCTCATCTCTATCTTTTTCCTTTTATGAATAAACCTTTAGATTTTAGATTCTAAAGGATCGGCAACAGCGTGATTTGTGGGTAAGATCTGATTTGTATATTGACCTGGGTCTGGGGCTTGGTCCTTTGGGATCAGGAGAACCTTTTTCTTTTCCTGGGGTATTGGTTTTCATAACCATTTGTCCCCATAACGAGTGGTACTGGTGGTAATACTGGGAAACTGGAGTATCTAAGGAGATTGCTTGTGAGACTGGCAGTTAGCCAGTGGGGTGAGACTGAAGTCCTCTTAGTCTGGCTGGTGGTTTGCCTTAGAGGTGGAAAAAACCCCAGCCTTGGGCTGTAACTGCCCTATTTGAGCAATTTGTCCTGAGTTGGCACTCTCAGTTGGGTTCCGCCAGAACCGCATTGTCACAACAGGGCGGCCGGACCCGGAGACAAAGCAAACAACAAAAACAAACAAACAAAAACCCTGGGCGCAGGGTGGCCGGAGCAGCAAAGCAAAAAAAAAAAAATAGGGCAGCCATGCCGCCCTAAGATTGGACGGAATGCCGCTCCTTAGAATCTGCCACCCCAAGCACAAGCTTGCTCAGCTGGTGCCTGGAGCCAGCCCTGATTCTGTCCCATCACTTTGCAAGGCAGGGCTCCTCCTGCTGCTTTCTCTGTACTCAGCCCACTAGTTCCTCCTATAGCTTGGTCTTGGCTCCTCTCTCCGCCTCCTCTCCTGCCAAATGACTAGTGGTACAGGGGCCATTCTGCTCCTTCTTCTCCCCAAGCAGTATCACTTGTTCCCTGCCTCCTTCTCCCCACCAGAGAAGACCTAAATCACCCTTCATAACATGAAGCCTTCTGCCACTGTGGGTTTCAGAGCCTATGTGAACTGGCCTTGCTGAAGTCAGTGAGAAATACAGCTGCTCAGAACCCATGAAAATCAGACATATGGTATTTAGGATGTGCCTGACTCTTCTTCGGCCATAGCCTTTCTTGTGGAGTTTGCAGATCTTCTGTATGGGACTAATTTTGTATTAATGGTAAGCATGGCAGCACACTAGCTAGGAGGTTTTGGCATGTGCATAGAATTCTGAGGCAGGCGTGTAGTATATTTTAACCCACAGGAGCATATGGCCCATAGACCTGATGCACAACGCACTGGTGAGCCCATATGAATATTGTGTGCTACAGCTTTCTCTGTACATTTCCCTCAAAGCTTAATTGTTTATATTTCTAACACCATCCAACATTTATGACATACACACAGAGGCTATTTGTCAGTCACCCATCACCTTAGTGCTTAATATTTATATTAGAGTTACATCCAGAGATGTCTGTCAGGATTTGAGGCAGTTATACTAAGTGCAGTATTATCAATCTATCTAGATTCTTATATGGCCCCCAGGAGCATAATATCGGAATAGCTGCATAAACATTTATTTTATACTTTCTCTCTCTAAACTCTGAGGCAGTGTGACATTATACACCTTTGGGCTCATTGACTATTTTAACTGTCTGTATCTTTTGTGAGTAGGGCCGGCTCTAGTGTTTTTGCCGCCCCAAGCAGGGAAAAAAAAAAAGCCACGATCGCAAGTAGCAGCAGCTCTACTGTCGCTTCATTCTACAGCGGCAATTCAGCGACAGGTCCTTCGCTCCGAGAGGGAGTGACGGCCCCGGCACCGAATTGCGGGTGAACGGCTGGACATGCCATCCCCCTCTTCATTGGCCACCCCAGGCACCTGCTTGCTATGCTGGTGCCTGGAGCCGGCCCTGTTTGTGAAGCACTACTGCCCACGTAAAACAGATGTAGTCTCCACTGCATGGGTCTCAATCATAAGCATCTGCTATGATAGGCACAATGAAAACCACAGGAACCAAAATGTGACTATGATATTCTCCCTCTTAAAGGTTTTTGAACAATCTCAACTACTGTAAATTGGTGTAGGTCCACTAAAATCAATGGTGCGACAGTGAATTACACCAGCTGTGAATCTGGTCCTGTGTTTTTTGTATGTTTAAAATGTGTTGTTAAAACCACTGTGCCATGCAGAATCCACTCTATTCTTGGGCGTAAAGAACCTAATTTAATTTGTATTTTGACTTAAGAGAACAAAGGTTCAACACCTCCCATTTTTGGGGTCTTATGTGTAACGTTTATATAGACCAATTAGTTAATGTTCCAAGACCTTCAAAATTCTGGTTATTTGGAAGCTATGACCATGTCAAATATAGTGCCGTACTAAATGCATGATAAATCTTGTATGTAGATAATTATTAATCTAAGTGTTTGTTTATATGTTTTGTTGAATGTTTTGGACTTTAAAAAAATCCTATCACATGAAATATTTAATGATTTACCTTAATTATTTTTTGTTTACTATTAAAATGTTTTATATTACATAAGTACACAGACTGCTATGACTAAAAAGTTTTTCATTTAAAGCACTCTATTTTCTGTCATTTCTAGCTGTTAGTTGGTCTTATTTATGACTTTAATATAAATGTGTTCCTCAGTGTATTTATCACTGTAATCTTGTTGAAACTTTTGTTTTAAGCCATAAGAAATCCCTGTGTCTGGAGGAATTATTTGTATTGGAATTTTGTCTCTTAATATTTTATAGAATAAGCTGCTATCATATGTTAACATTCTCTCCACATTTACAATCCTTACTGATAGCAGTGGAATTCCTGAATTGTTACACTTTCACAATGTCTTGGCTTTGGGAAATTGCCCAGTTGTTATAGCCTCTAATCTAGGGCCAGCCTTAGGGGCAAACAGAGTGGCTGTCCTGGGCACCAACATTTGAGAGTGCCAAATCTTTCATTCCCCCAGATGCAAATCCCCATTTCTGGTTTATGGCACAACCGTTTTGTTTGACAACTTTTTTTTTTTTTAAGCCTTTTTGGGGGAAGTGGAGCTGAAAACCTTTTCTGTCCTGACAGCAAAATACCTTAAATTGGCCCTGCTCCAATCCTGCAAAGATTTATGCGCATACTTAATTTTACACGCATTTTGTAATCCCATTGAAGCCAAAGGGTGAAATCCTGGCTCTGTTGAAGTTGGTGGCAAAGAGTGACTTCAACGGGGCCAAGATTTCACCCAAAGCACATAGTTTAACCCAAGTGAAAGAATCAGGGGCATAGATATTGAAACCATTTAAAAAATCTATTTTAGTATTAGGAATATTTATAACACTATTTATCTGGGTCATCACATTTGTTTTATTGTTACTACGGTAAATTTGCACATTAACAATTTGTGTCACTTCAGATTTAATTTTCCATTTGTTCTTCATTCTTTTTTGGAAACAAGTCATTTCTTTGGGGTCTATTTTGTGATCAGTTGTAGAAAGACTACAGATATGAAGCTACATGAATGCAGTAAAGAGTGGTAAAAGGGAATTGCCTGTACTGTCTGGACAGATTGTTCTGCTGTCTCTCTGTTTTGGAATCTGACTTTTTGGTGATCTTCCTGTGTCACTCCCACTTCCTCTGTGACAGGGCTCTTCCTCCTACTGGGTAAGTAGTAGGTTGCAGATAGGAATTATGCCAGAAGAAGTGTCCTTATTGCCTTACCTTGGCCACTAATAGACAATAATTTGAAAAGACTTATATTATCCCTTCCATGGGGCTCAGATTCGTGGTTCAGGACCATCTCTGGGCATACATAGTTATAATTTGAAATAAAGCTATTCAGAACTCTGAAACTGTTTATCAAGCCCATCATTTGACCTAATAACACGCCTAAGGTAAAACAGGTCACCTTTTTGAAATTAAGATGATTTAATTCTATTTGTTTGGAGGGAATTACTTCCCCTCTCCCCCACCATTGTTTGTTCACCTGTCCTTTTAAAGCAAACAGTAATCAGAGAGTCTTTGATGCAGACTGACTTGGCGTTTGTGTGACAGATTTCTGCTTCCCTTAATCTGTTGATGCAGTATAACCATGACAGGCACTATACCACAATACCGTACAACCTGGTCATCTAGACCTTTTGTAGTCATGTTAGGAGGTATGATTCTGGCCTGTCCATTAACTTTGGAAATATTACTTTGGACTTCTAGAAGAGGTGGGGAAATCAAGAGTAAACCCAGAAAATTGGGAATGCTTCCAATCCTACCACATTCCCAGTTCTCTGGATTTACTTCTGATTTCCCCTCTCTTCTAATAGTCTGGGTGCTCCCAGCTATTGGAGCCAGCACCATGAAGGAGGTGCCTTTTGAAGATCTTCTCTTGCTAGAACTTTCACACCAGTGTCAGGAAACTGTCAGAGCATCCATGAGGTGGCGGTGGACATTTTCAGTGACCGATTTCCTGATGAAGCTGCAGGAAGAGGAGGAGGCAGCAAAGGAGGAGGAGCACCCTAACATGACAAACTCGCTCTGGCAGATGCTGCTCAGTACAACTGGCATAGCCACCAATGCCCACTATGTGGACCGCTGCTTCTGGCACAGTGTCACAAGCACAAACTGGTGAGACCACATCATCACACAGACCTGGGATGACCAACAATGGGTTCCAAACTTTCGCATGAAGAAAGCCACATTTCTGGAGCTTTGTGAGCAGCTTGCCTCCACCCTCCAGTGTAAAGAGACACAACTGAGGTTACTCTTGCTGGACCAGAAGCAGGTTGCTATAACTGTCTGGAAGCTGGCTTCCCCAGACTGCTGTAGGTCCGTTGCCAACCAGTTTCGGGTTAGAAAGTCGACTGTGGGTAAAGTGGTGGCAGAGGTATCTGAGGCAATCAGGTGTGTGGTTTACCCCAAGGTGGTGGGCATTAAAGGTATTTTGGAGGTAACTGCTGACTATGAGAGAATGGGGTTTCCTAACTGCTCTGGGGCCATTGATGGGACTGATGTGCCCGTAGTTTGCCCTCCTCAAGGACCACATGAGTATATAAAATGCAAAAGGTACCACTCCATTGTTAGAGCAGGCCCTCGTAGACTAGAGACGCAGATTTATGAATGTCAGTATGGGCTGTACTGAAAAACTTCACAATGCCAGAGTTTTCTCCACTTGGGAGTCTACATTCATGGCAGGCTGGGACACTATTCCCACCAAATGACATTGACATAAATGGTGTTATTGTCCCCACTCTTATTCTGGGCAAACCCACATACTCCCTTTTGTCTTGGCTTATGAAACTCTACCCTGATTTTCAGAGGCCCTGGCAAAAGAAGGTTTAGTTACACTCTTTCAGAAGGTGTAGAATGGTTCGATGTACTTTTGGCAGATTAAAATCACGTTGGAGATGTCTACAGATCTGTTTGGATGCCAGTGTCATCAATGCATTACTGTGGCTTGCTGAGCTCTTCACAACCTTTGTGAACCAGAGGTGAGCCATTTCCCCCTTAATGGACCTAGGACAGCAAGGGGACTCTGGATTGGTACCCTCGGGCAGAAAGTGCAGCTACACTGAGGGAGCTGGTTGCACCTGGGCAGAAGAAGTCAGGGATGCTTTGTGTTCTCACATTATGGACTTGCATGGCCCAGTGGAAGAGGGGGAATAGTACCGGTATGAATGTGCTTGGGGGAGGGAAAAAGTGGCTCACTAATTTTTAGGGGGTGGGGCAGTGCTTGGGTGGGGTGTGGGTTTGATTGCCATGCAATGTAATTCTGAACAACATGATGAATAATGAATCTGGGTGTTGGGGGGAGGGGGAGCAACATGGGTTCACAAATGGAATTTATTGAAATGTGAATTGCTGTACCTAGCTAATTAGAGGAATAACATTTGCCTACTAAGGCGTAATTGCTCCTGAGCATGTGCTTAGCTTTATTATCTCAAATCATGATTGTTTGATGTCATGCAGTGACAACAATAAACTTTCTTGAAAATATAGCATGCTTTATTTGTAAACAGGTATTAAAATAGCACAACACTCTCACATTCTTGGGCAGGCCACCTGCATGACAAAACCACACACCCACAAAAATGGGCAGGAAATAGTTAATACGCCACACAAGCCCCACACTGCTATATGTCTCCTGGCCTCACAGTCTTCTCTCCTCACTTGGGAATGGGGGGAAGGCGGAAGGTTGTTTCCACAGGAGAGGGGTGGAAGAATGAAGGCTGTATGGGTTGCCCTGCCCAGTCACTCATGAGTCCTGAATGCTTGGGTCTCCCTGATATGGTGTTGTCCATGCTACTGCTGGACTGAGGGTATGTTGCAGGGTGATCATGTCATAGTATTGGACAGGAAGCAGGAGACGGTGCTCTTGCAGACATTATGAACAGGAGTTGCTGAAACAGTTCTGTCCTCTTCCCTTAGCTTCCGATCCTGTACCAGGAACTGCTTTGCAAGTGCCCATTCCCTCACTGAAACCTGTCCTCCACCTGGGCGGTGAGCCTCAGCATTTCCTCCCTGCCTGTCAGCAGGCAGTTGTTCCAGTCTTTTGTCCCTCTTCTTCTGGTACTGGACCTGCTGGTCTGCTCTCTCAAGAACGTCAACTATAACTTCATCACAGGAACACTTCATTTTGGAACAGTCTGTGAGGGTATGTTGGGCCAGGGATCGAGTGCCTGAAGAACAGCAGGCAGTAGAGTTTGAGGGTTATTGTCTAAAGTAGCTCAGTGGAGGAGCACAAAATTAATTATTGTGGCATCTCAAGGACAAGAATTGGAACATTTCTAAAGTGAACCAACACATATTGTGAAGTGGATATTTCAGTCTTCACACTGTCCCTGGACACACACTTGTTAATTGCAGTTACAGAAGTGCAAAGACAATGGTGAGATTAAAATTATAAGCTTTTTTTCTGTTTCATAAACATTTCATAACGTATTGCCATATAGAGCAGAGTGTGTGGATAGCACCCTGACTGCAAAAGGCTTTTTCTGTCATTTCAGCCCTGTCACATTTTGGAAGACATAACTGTTCTTGGTGGCTGGAGGGAAACCTTCAGTGTATGCAGCTGACCTATTCAAACATATAGTGACCAAACCGCACATTTGTGAGTAGGGTGGACTAGTCAGCTATACGGGCAGGGTGGGAGGCTCTGGAAAATATGCCCTTCCCTGCGGTTTAACTGGCTATCTGGAGTTCCTGCTTCAAGAAAAGTTTGCAGCTATTATCAATCAGGATTGGGTCAGAATCCATGGGGGAATTAACATGGTGCTGTGTTAGCTCACACATGGCTTACTCTGTTGTTGCTGCACACAAACTCCCTGAAATCTGCCGCTTTCTTCCACCCAACATGGTTCTTGGAAAAAACTGACACCTCGCTCGTACTTTGGGGAAATGATTTTGTGACCTGCAGACTGAATGGATTACCTCTAACTGAAATGGACTAGATTTGGAAATAGAAGACTGTTTACCACACACACACACACACACACAGTTCACTGTTTACAGGCAGCTGCATAGACCTAGAAGGAGTGATAACAGAGTGGCAAATTTCTTATTACTAAAAGGAAAACATGAATGCCCTTAGCAAATATCTGTTACTTTACAGTTTAAAATAACCTTTGACATCTGTTTATGAATGTTTGAAATTCCAGATCACCATGTTGAACTTCACACAACATGAAAGGGAGGGGTGATGCCAAGGCACTGTGATACAATTGGCCATTAGTGTCTATACGCTGGTAGTCAGAGAGTATCATTTTTGCATTGCCAGTTACAGCAGAAATCCCTCCCATTATGTAATAATAAACTGTAAATTGGAGTCATGCACCTATCGGGCTTCTGTCTCCACCATGTTTGCTGCAATCTTGGCAGTGGGCTGCGCCTTGGAGGGTGGGGGCTGATCAAACAGCTCTTCCAAGTAGGGGCTGAGAATTTGCTGTTGATTCAGATCTTCAGCCTGCTCAGGGATCAGTTTCATAAACAGTCACATCATGCTCCTCCCTGGGAGCCTGCTGCTGGCTCCCATCAGTCCCCATGCTAGATTCAGGGGCCAGCAGCAGGGCACCATCCCAGCTGAGCACATTGTCATGAAGCACAGGTGGCTCTGTGCTGGGTGCAGTGAACAGAACCCAGTCAAAGTCATCATAAAATGGGTATGTTGGCAAGTTGCCTGAGCTGTGATTCTTGTCCCTGGTCTTCTTGTACTTGCTCTTCAGCCTCTTAATACACTTCCTGCACTGATCACCTGTCTGGGAAATCTGCAGCGCTGCCAGCTTTTTTGCTAGCTGCTGCTATATGTGGTTGTTCCTGGTGCTTTTGCTCAAGTCCATGGTTTTATTGGTCTCGTGCCAGAGATTCACCAAAATCTGGCTGTGCTCCCATGACCAGGAAGCAGCTTGCTTTGCCAAAGTCTTGTTCAGTTCTGTCTCTATTGCAAACTCAGGAGGCTCTCTGGCAGTGTGCTTGCAGACCAGTGATCAGAAGAGAATGGCTTAATGCTGACCTGAGCTTCTCTGTTTGCCAAGGAGGCTTCCGTTTTCAAGAGTAGATTGGAGATTGTTGGGACAGAGAGGACTAAGGAAGTTGTCCCATGGAATTGTGGGATACTTTGGGAAGACTACTGGGACATGAATCAAGCAGGGCTGCGTCTACACTACGAAGCAATAGTGTTTGAACCGTGCATCCCAGCTTGACTCATGCTCAGACACTGCAGAGTCCTGGGACCCTTAGTCCAAGCGCTGGTTAGCACAACTGCAGGGTAAACACAAAGCATGCCGCGTTCCCGCTCCTCCCCCCTCCCTCCCACAGCTTGTTACGCCACGAAACAGCTATTTTGCAGCGGCAAGCGCTGGGAGGAGAAGCGGGGACGTGGCGCGCTCAGAGGAGGAGATGGAGGTGAGGTGAGCTGGGGCAGGGAGCTTGGCTGCTGATGGGTGCAGAGCACCCACCAATTTTTCCCCATGGGTGCTCCAGCCCTGGAGCACCCATGGAGTCAGTGCCTATGGGTGGCGCAGCTCAAAAATCAGGGCAGGAAGTGCTTCTGGGCAGCCAGCGCTCCAACTCCCACAGAGCAGAGAACCAGGGGCCCAAGTGGGCTGGGTGGCTCCCACCAGCTTCCGATCCACCAACTCCAGGCAGGAGGAAATGATTTTCAAACTGTGGGGTGTGCCCGTGTAGGGGAGTGTACCCACAGACCGAAATGTGCTAAATGGAAGGTGGAAATATGGGGGTCATGTCCCCCCCACAGTCACCTCTGAATCCAGGATTCTCATGTGCCAGTTAGACTTTTTGACTAATTAAAGTCAAAACCAAGCTCCTCATCTCATTAGTGTGGCTGTTTCAAGCATTTCTTTGGTGTAAATTAATCATGATCAAACTTGCAGAAGACTCCAAATTGGAGAAGAAAGCAAACACACTGGCAGGCAGGGCCAAACTACAAAGTGATGGAGAAACCAGGGAGTGTGGACTACATGAAACAAGGAGAGATTCCGCTACAATAAATAGAAAGCTCTATACCGAGGGAAGGAGATGAACAAAGATACAGAACAGAAGGATGTAACCAAACAGCCATACTCCTTTTACAAAAGCTCATTTTCACCTTGTGATCTTACTGTCCTGCTATTACTTTCTCATGTAACCAAGTGACTGCAGTGAAGTGTGCAATGAGAACTGGATGATGCCTTACTAAATATATCTATGGGGCTGGTCTAAACTTTCTGGAGTTTTGAAATTTCAATGACCACTTTCACTGAAACAATTTTGACAAAATAAAGAAAGGAGGGGATTACAGAGACACTTTCATGAAACACTTCTATTTTAAGCAATAAAGGGACAAACATCTTGTGACAGTGTACCCCATAAGGCTTTATGGGGGGCGGGTGCTTATAAATGTAAGTATGTTATAACTGGAATAGGGTTTTGCTACATATGCCATGTAACATATCTATGTAAAAGTTTTGTTCATCCTAGTTGTATGCAGGCACCATTTGTGTGTTCAAAGTTATGAACATTGGTTGTATAATTGCTTGATTTCTAAGTGGCCTTAGTTAGAACATTTGGTCACTTCTTGGGAAAGGAATGTGCAAATTAAGTGCTCAATCAGGAAGCACTTAGCAGACAAAAGAGCTTGGAAGACTCCAATCCACATAAGAAGTCTACCTGAGGACATTCAAGGTAGCATGTGGGTAATGGCTACTACCTGCAAGTCCTGAGTCATGCATGGGCATGTGATTTGCCCATGTGATTCCAAATCTCCATTTTGTGACTGGATTCTACACAGGGTGAGGAGGGGGTCTCCACCCACAAGAGACAGTCTATTTAAACCCCTGGCTAAAGAGGAGCCTCTCCACCCCCCAGGATACTTGAAGGAAACTGGAACAAAGGACAGTAACTACAGGGGGTGTGAGTGATTGCTGGACCCAGGCTAAAAGGAGATTAGGGAGGATCCCTGTAAGAGGGAGCATTCTGGAACTGGTGAGGATCTTATCTGTATTTAGTTTGATTAAACATAGATTTGTGCATTTTATTTTATTTTGCTTGGTGACTTACTTTGATCTGTCTGTTATCACTTAGAACCACTTAAATCCTACTTTCTGTGTTTAATAAAATCACTTTTTACTTATTAATTAACTCTGAGTATGTATTAATACCTGGGGGAGCAAACAACTGTGCATATCTCTCTATCAGTGTTATAGAGGGCGAACGATTTATGAGTTTACCCTGTATACGCTTTATACAGGGTAAAATGGATTTATTTGGGTTTAGACCCCATTGGGAGTTGGGCATCTGAGTGCTAAAAACAAGCATGCTTCTGTGAGCTGTTTTCAGATAAACTTGCAGCTTTGGGGCAAGTAATTCAGATCCTGGGTCTGTATTGGAGCAGACAGCAGTGTCTGGCTCAGCAAGACAGGGTGCTGGAGTCCTGAGCTAGCAGGGAAAATAGCAACAGGAGTAGTCTTGGCACATCAGCTGGCAGCTCCCAAGGAGGTTTATGTGATCCAACCCATCACACATCTCTTCCTGAAACTTTAGTTATTAATTCCCTCTTATACTGTGCAGTGTTTAGGGTAAGAGCTGGGCTGATTACTGTGAAACCCATGCTATCTAACCTGGAAGTAGGTGTTCAAATAGAATAGTTTTTCTTGACAAGAAGCCCAAAGCTGTTAACAGATTAGCTGTGGCTGAGATATGCAGCTTCAGTATTTAACTCTGACTGCAGCAATCAAGATACCATCTAAGTAAAAACACATTTTTCTTCCCAGAGAATTTAGGAGATAAACAACTGCTCTCATTACCAAGGTAAATACACTTGGAGCAATGAACAGGCCACATACCTCCTATGGATACAGTTCCCTTTTCCAGGAAAACCATGGAAATTTCCTTTAAAAATCACCCACATAGAATTATATCTGTACAAGTTACCTGAAGGACAAACTTTATAACTGAATTAGCAGCATATGAAGATTTATTTCAAAAGAAATTATTCAGTAGAACAAGCCCTACAGGCTTAGCGTTTTCTTGTTTACATTCTGACATGTATTCTCTGCAAAGGTGTGAGTGGCTTGCTTGCTTGCATAATGACAGGTTTCAGAGTAGCAGCCCTGTTAGTCTGTATCCGCAAAAAGAACAGGAGTACTTGTGGCACCTTAGAGACTAACAAATGGAAATAAATAATATAAATTAATATAAATAATAAATTTGTTAGTCTCTAAGGTGCCACAAGCACTCCTGTTCTTTTTGCTTGCTTTCAGTCGCTGCGAACCGCAGCCACTGGGAGCTGCAGGGGGCCGTGCCTACAGATGTTCAATGTAAACAAAATGTCTCGTGGCCCGCTGGTGGATTACCCAAATGGGCCACATGCCGAAGGTTGCCGACCCCTGGGATAGTCTATAAAATAATGACTGATGTGGAGAAAGTGAATAAGGAAGTGTTATTTATCCCTTCATATAACACAAGAACTAGAAGTCACCAAACAAAATGAATAGTTAGTAGGTTTAAAATAAACAAAAGAAAGTACTACTTCACACAACAGCCAGTCAGCCTGTGGAACTCATTGCCAGGGGATGTTGTGAAGGCCAAACTATAACTGAGTTTAAAAATGAATTAGATAAATTCATGGAAGATAGACCTATCAATGGCTATAAGCCAACGTGATCAGGAATGCAACCTCATGCTCTGGGTGTCCTAAGCCTCTAACTGCCAGAAGCTGGGAGTAGACAATAGGGGATGGATCACTCAATAATTGCCTTGTTCTGTTCATTCTGTCTGAAGCATCTGGATTGGTCACTGTCAGAAGACAGGATACTGGGCTAGATGGACCATTGGTCTGACCCATTAAGATTGTTCTTATGGCATCTAGTCCAGTCTCTTGCACCGAGGAAGGACAAAGTATTATCTAGACCATCCCTGACAGGTGTTTGTCTAATCCAGCTGTTTTCAAGCTGTGGGTTGGGACCCCAAAGAGGGTTGCGACCCCATTTTAATGAGGTTGCCAGGGCTGGCATTAGACTTGCTGGGGCCCGGGGCCAAAGCCTGAGCAGTGGGGCTCAGGCTTCGGCTTCAGCCCTGGGTGGCAGGGTTCAGCTTACAAACCCCCGCCTGAGGCTGAAGCCCTAAGGCTTCAGCTTTAGCCCTCCTGCTCTGGGGAACAGGGCTCGGTCTTCAGCTTTGGCTCCCCCTACCTGGAGAGGCGGGGCTCAGGCTTCGGTCCCCCCTCCTGGGGTTATATAGTAATTTTTATTGTCAGAGGGGGTTGCAGTGCAATGAAGTTTAAGAACTCCTAGTCTAACCTGTTCTTAAAAGCTCCAATGACAGCGATCCCACAACTTCCCTAAGTAATTTGTTCCAGTGCTTAACATCCCTTACAGTTAGGAAGTTTTCCTAATGTCTAGCCTAAGTCTCCCTTCCTGCAATTTAAGCCCATTGCTTCTTGTCTTGTCATCAGTGGTTCTGGAGAACACTGGAGAACCTCTCCTTTGTAACAACTTTCTACATTCTTGAAGACAGTTATCATGCCTCTTCCCCCTCAGTGCTCTCTTCTCCAGGTTAAACAAACACATTTTTTTCAGTCTTTCCTCAAAGGTCATGTTTTCTAAACCTTTAATCATTTTTGTTGCTCTTCTCTGGACTTTCTCCAATTTGTCCACATCTTTCCCAAAGTGTGGTGACCGGAACTCGACATAGTACCCCAGTAAAGGCCGTATCATTGCTGAGTAGAGTGAAAGAATTATTTCTTGTATATCTTGCTTACAACACTCCTGCTAATACATCCCAGAATGATATTTGCTTTTTTTTTTTACACTGTTCACTCATATTTAGCTGTTATCCATTATAACCCCCAGATCCTTTTCTGCAGTACTCCTTCCTAGACAGTCATTTCTCATTTTCTACTTGTGCAATTGATTATGCCTTCCTAAGTGTAGTATATTGCATTTGTCCTTATTGAATTTCATCCTATTTATTTCAGACCATTTCTCCAGCTTGTCAAGATCATTTTGAATTCTAACCCTGTCCTCCAAAGCACTCGCAACCCCTCCCACCTAGCTATCATCCGCAAGCTTTATAAGTGTATTCTCTATGCCATTGTCCAAATCATTTATGAAGATATTGACTAGAACCAGCCCCAAGACAGATCCCTGCAGAACCCCACTTGATATGCCCTTCCAGCTGAGTTGTGAACCATTGACAACTACTTTCTGAGTATGCTTTTCCAACCAGTTTTGCACCTACCGTATAGTAGCTTCATCTAGGCCAGTAGTTCTTAACCAGGGGTCTGAGGCCTGGGGGAGCTGTGAGCATGTTTCAGGGGGTCTGCCAAGCAGGGCCAGCACTAGACTCACTGGGGCCCAGAGCAGAAAGCCAAAGCCCCACTGCCTCAAGCCCCGCCACCAGGGCTGAAGCTGAAGCCTGAGCAACTTATTTTCACAGCGCCCCCTGTGGCATGGGGCCCAGGGCAATTTCCCTGTTTGCTACCCCCTAATGCTGGCCCTGGCTTTTATATGCAGAAAAACAGTTGTTGTGGCACAGGTGGGCCATGGAGTTTTTATAGCATATTGGTGGGGCCTCAGAAAGGAAAAAGTTGAGAACCCCTGGTCTAGGCTATATTGCCCTAGTTTGCGTATGAGAAGGTCATGTGAGAAACTATCTCAAGCGTCACTAAAGTCGAGACATACCACATCTATTGCTTCCCACCCTATCAACAAGGCTTGATATCTTGTCAAGGAAGGATATTAGCCTGTTTTGACATTATTTGTTCTGGACAAAATCATACTTTCTGTTACTTATCTTAATATCTTCTAATTTCTTACAAATTGATTGTTTGCTCCATTATCTTTCCATTTACTGAAATTAAGCTGAGAGGTCTATAATTCTCTGGGTTGTCTTTATTCCCCTTTTTATAGTTAGGTACTATATTTGTCCTTTTCCAGCCCTCTGGCATCTTTCCTATCCTGCATGAGTTCTCAAAGATGATTGCTAATGGCTCAGAGATCTCTTCAGCCAGTTCCTTAATTGTTCTAGGATGTATTTTGTTGGGCCCTGCTGACTTGAAGACTTCTAACTTATCTAAGTAATTCTTAATTTGTTCTTTTCCTATTTTATCCTCAGATGCTACCCCATTTATATTGATATTGATTATATTAGTTGTCCAATTACTGCTAAACTTTTTGGTAAAAACTAAAACAAAAAAAGACATTTAACACTTCAGCCACGGCTGATTTTTCTGCTATTGTCTTTCCCCTTCCTTGAATAAGGGGCCTACTCTGTCCTTGGTCTTCCTCTTGTTTCTAGTGTGTTCATAAAACCTTTTCTTGTTACCCTTTATGTCTGTAGCTAGTTTAATCTAATTTTATGCCTTGGCATTTCTAGTTTTGTCCCCATGTGCTTGTGTGTGGTTTTCTTTTAATATTCATCTTTTGTAATTTGACCTCATTTCCACTTCTTGAATGACTCTTTCTTTTTTGGGTTTCAGGTCATTGAAGATCTCCTGGTTAAGCCAGGGTGGTATTTTACCATACTTCTGTCTTTCCTATGCAGTGAGATAGTTTGCTCTTGAACCTCAATAATGTCTCTTTAAAAAACTGCCAATTCTCCTGGACTCATTTTTCCCTTAGACTTGCTTCCCACCTATCAATTCTTTGAATTTGCTAAAATCTGCCTTCTTGAAGTCCATTGTCATTATTCTGTTGTTTGCCTTCCTATCATTCCTTAGAATCATGAACTCTATTTCATAATCACTTTTCACCCAAGCTGCCTTCTACCTTCAAATTCTCAATCAGTTCCTCCCTATTTGTCAGAATCAAATTAGGTAAGTTCTTGGAGGATAGGTCCATCAATGTCTATTAGCCAGGATAGTCAGGGATGCAACCCCATGCTCTGAGTGTCCCTAGCCTCTGATTGCCAGAAGCTGGGAGTGGAGGACAGGGGATGGGTCACTTGAGGATTGTCCTGTTCTGTTTATTCCCTCTGATGCACCTGGCACTTGCCACAGTTGGTAGACAGGATACTGGGCTGGATAGACCATAGGTCTGACCCAGTAAGGCAGTTCTTATGTTCTTAGAACATCCTCTCCTCTAGTTGTTTTATCCACTTTCTGCAATAACAAGTTGTCTACACTGCATTCCAAGAATTTGTTGGACAATCTATGCCCTGCTCTATTATTTTCCAAACAGATGTTTTGGTAGTTGAAGTCCCCTATCACCACCAAGTCCTGTGCTTTAGATGATTTTGTTAGTTGCTTAAAAAAAGCCTCGTCCACCTCTTCTTCCTGCTTAGGTAGTCTATAGTGGACCCCTACCATGACATCACCCTTGATTTTTACCTCTTTTATCCTTACCCAGAGACTTTGAACAAATCTGCCTCTCACTTCTATTTCAACCTCAGGACAAGTGCATACATCTTTAATATACAAGGCAACACCTCCCTTTTTTCCCAGCCTGTCCTTCCTGAACAAGATGTACCCTTCTGTATCAATAGTCCAGTCATGTGAATTATCCCACCAAGTCTCTGAGATGCCAATTATGTCACAACTATGATTATTCACTAGTATTTCTAGTTCTTCCTGTTTATTCCCCATACATTAGTATACAGATATTTAAGATGTTAATTAGATTTCCCCTCTATATTCCCTCTTGTCTCTCCTTTCTTCCTGCTCTTGCAGATTATTATTGAACATTAAGATTGTTTTTCATTCTGCTGAGACTGCTTCTAATTACAGTCTTATGGATGTGGGAGGAGGGACTTTGGTTAACTGAGCTACATCAGTCAGGCTAGCCCCCAGTGTAGAAAGCACTAGGTCAAAGGAAGAAGTTCTGAATCAACCTACCTATCTCCTCTCAGGGAGATGGATTAACTATATCAATGGAAAAACCTCTCATGTTTCTGTTGTGAGTGTCTACACTGAAGCGCTGCAGCTGTGTTGCTGTAGCAGCTTAAGGGTAGACATAGCCTCAGGGTCTTTAGCATTTAGCTTTCCAAGAACAGGCTATCAACAGGGGATACAGTGCTTGGGAAAGAGAGTGGAAGTACCTACCAGGTTCACTAAGGCCCTGACCTTGCAGACATGCCCTTGCTTAATTTTACACAAATGAATAGTCCTACTCATGCAGGTTTGTATAATTTTTGGTGGTGCCCAAGTGGATCCGTCTCATCCATAGGACACACCGGGGCAACCGCCCCGTGCTTTGGGGGGCCTGGTGCTTCAGGGGGATGCGGGGTCTAGGGTGGCCTGCAGGGTTAGCGGGGTGCCTGGTGCCGACAGCCGCAAGCAACCCTGCTCCGCCCCACCTCTTCCCATCTGCCCCCACTCCACCTCTTCCCCGAAGCCCCTGCCCCTGAGCAATGCCGGGAGCCAGCAAAGTGGAGTGGAGTGGGCTGGGGCCAGGTCACTCGCTGCTGCCAGTGCCAAGCCCCCCCGCTAACTTCCCAGGCTGCCCTGGATCCCGTGACCCCCTGAAGCACAAGGCAGGGATAGGCACCACCATGTTGTGCAACGAACACTTGACAACATTACCGGACTTAGTGACGGACACTGGGGGCGGGGGAGGTATTATGTCATTCAATCATTCAACCCATAAAACAGCACACATTTTGTCATACTGAAAAAACAACAAAACAGTAACCTAGCTAATAATAATAAATTCAACTCATATAATTAATGAAAAGTGTGTATATGGCATATGAGATTATATGAGAAATGAATATGAGCTTGCTTTGGGATTTTACAAGGCACTTATCATTTAAACACATTTGATACCCTGAGTAATGATAACACTTCTTGCAAATCACATAAATAGGAGACCTATGGTCCCCTTCCCTCACCCCATTGCAAAGGCACAGGGATTATTGCTGGCTGCCTTAGATCTGCAGAAAACCCTATGGGCAAAACATATGGAAAGAAGACGATCAATTTATACAGAGGGCTGAAGGGGACTCCCATAGTGTATTAATTAACACGTAATATGTACATCAAAATTAAATACATTACAGAGCTAAGAACCTGTAATGACAGACTTTACTTCATGAGAAGCTCCAGAGAAAGAAGACCCAGAGGGAGTAATGGTAGGGGCAATCCTAGGGAGACCAAAGGGGCTGGTAGAGGGAGCAGACAGAGAACAAAGGTAGAGGCAGAGTCACTACAGGGTTGACCAATCTTCTGCCTCTCCCCTGTAGTGGAAACACTGATCACTATCACTATAGGAGGGAACAATAGAATGGAATGCCCAGAAGAATGAATGGCTTGAGGACAATTTCCTGAGAGGACCCTTACCCTTGCAGAGCTTTTCTAACTCCAACATTTACATTTCTACACAGGGTGGTTTGGCCCACAGAAATAAAAATCTGCACATCTTCCATGTGTTTTTGGACCAATGGAAAAAAACAGGTACAACTCGACCTTTTGTACGACTTTTAAAATTGCCTATGAAACCAAGTTAACAAAATAAATGAGCTTATGAACAACCAAAAAATATACTTCTCAAGTGAAAAAAACTACAAATAGACTTCTTTGCAAAGAAATAGTAAGTTTTCTTACAGGAAAAGGCACAAACTGTCTGGAAAGGAAGATTCGATTGAATTACTTGCCTCAGTGAAATTAAATATCCAGAGAATTGCTGTGCCTGCGATGATGATGACTGGGGCTTGCTTATCTGTGGCTTCCCCTCCCCGTGCTGTGGAGGCACAGCCAGGCCGGTCTGCATCTGCAAGCAGGCACAGCTCCCATTGGCCATGCTGGCAGGGGGAAGGAGGCAAAGGGGGAGATTGTAGGGAGCTCTGGAGCAGGGTAGTTGTCTGGCACAAAGGGGGCTCTCAGGAGAGGGGTGACAGGCACAGAGGGTTGTGTGGGTCTCTTTGGGGTAAGGGGGAGTGATAGAGCCAGCCTCAGCGTGGGTCTGCTCTGCTGGGGGGGGGGGGGGGTTGCTATAGCCCCCTCTGTACTTTATCCCAGCCTGGGGTGCCCATTGCTGCTCCTTTCCCCTGCCCACAGCTCCATCTGTCTGTCCCCACAACCCTGGCTCACCAGCTGTGTCTATCATAGAATATCAGGGTTGACCTCAGGAGGTCACCTAGTCCAACCCGCTGCTCAAAGCAGGGCTAAATCCCCAGACAGATTTTTACCCCAGTTCCCTAAATGGCCTCCTCAAGGATTGAACTCACAACCCTGGGTTTAGCAGGCCAATGCTCAAACCACTGAGCTATCCCAATGGGCTGGGAGCCAGCTCAGCACTGGGGCCTCTCTGCAGCACGCAGCAACTCCAGGAGGGAGCTGCCCCTGAGTTGAGAGCGCCCCATGTTGCTGACACATGGCGGGGGCCCCCCAAAGCACGGGGCCTGGGGCCCAAACATTGGTGGAGCTGGGCCCACCTTCATGAATATTGGTGGAGCATGGGCACCACAGGCCCATATAACTCACTGCCTATGGTCCTATTGACTCCATGGGAGTACTCATGTGTAAAATTACTAATGCCTAAATGTTTGCTGGACTGGGGCCTTTGTGCTTGTTTAGAGTAGAAGAGCAGAAACTGTGGAAGTGGAGGAAAGTACACTGTGTTAGGAAAGCTTACTACCAAGGCTAAGAAACAAACCTGAGTCTTGACCAATCTCAGTCTGCTATTACAATCCTGGAGCTTTCTTGAGCAGAGACTATCAAATTGTCTCCAGATTTTGCAACTCGATGAAAGTTAGCACAAATATGTGTACGTGATTAGGGGAATTAGGCCACTAGTTTGTATCATAGACATAGCCTTGAAGATGAACCCAAAACTCTTAAAGGCAAAAGGGTATTCTACAAAGTCAGAGTGCTACCTTGCTCTCAACACCTGCATGTTACTCATGATACAGAAAAAAAAATAATGTAGGCCTGTGCCCTACAGAACCTGCATATTTAGTTTGAAATCTTTATACGTCTAAATATTTATTTACCCCTGAAAAACTGCCTAAGTTAGAGCATGTTTTAAAAGATTTCAATGTTTAAGGTACAGTGAAGGGGTATACCAACCCCACACTGATCCAGCAAGGGTTAATGAGCTGCTGTGTGCCCACTCAGCCCTGCCCTGCTACACCTGCACTCACTGTCAGGTAATGAAGGGGCAGTTAAACAGGGAAGAGAACAGCTTAGTAGTGGGCTGATTGGGGAGAAGTATAAGCCTCCTCTCTGCTATTGCCTGGGAAAGGACCGGTCCAGAACCTCTGCAGAGACTGCTGACTGCTGGAGTCCTCTAGAGAAAGATAGGTAGGCCTGGCACCAGGACTACTGAGTTTGTTTTGGGACTATTTCTTTGCTTTATCACAAAAAGGAATATTGGGCAGTCTGTGTTCTCTGAGACAGGCACATAGGCCCTAAAGACTATTGGGCTGTCTCTGCTGCCTGGGACAGGCCTAAGGAGACTGGCAGGGAATTCTGAGGTTGGCACATGTCATCATCCCATTTGCAGGGCATTTCAGTAAGGAAGAACCAAAAAACTTGAGACAGTTTTTTTTGGACTGGAATATACAAAGAGGTAGCAGACTTTTATGCCTCTTGTCCCGAATGCCAATGTATTATCCGAAATGGAGTTGCAAAGACTCCTTTAGTCCCCTTCCTGTTGGTGGATAACCTCTTTGAGAAGATAGGAGTGGACTCTGTAGGGCTCCTTGAGAAATATGCAGTTGGATACCTCTATATAATGGTAATTGTAGATTATGCTACTCAGAAGTGATTCCCTTACAATGAAGAACAGGAGTACTTGTGGCACCTTAGAGACTAACAAATTTATTAGAGCATAAGCTTTCGTGGACTACAGCCCACTTCTTCGGATGCATATAGAATGGAACATATATTGAGGATATATATATACACACACACACACACACATACAGAGTGCATAAACAGGTGGGAGTTGTCTTACCAACTCTGAGAGGCCAATTAATTAAGAGGAAAAAAAACTTTTGAAGTGATAATCAAGCTAGCCCAGTACAGACAGTTTGATAAGAAGTGTGAGCATACTTACAAGGGGAGATAGATTCAATGTTTGTAATGGCTCAGCCATTCCCAGTCCTTATTCAAACCGGAGTTGATTGTGTCTAGTTTGCATATCAATTCCAGCTCAGCAGTCTCTCGTTGGAGTCTGTTTTTGAAGTTTTTCTGTTGTAAGATAGCCACCCGCAGGTCTGTCACTGAATGACCAGACAGGTTAAAGTGTTCTCCCACTGGTTTTTGAGTATTTTGATTCCTGATGTCAGATTTGTGTCCATTAATTCTTTTGCGTAGAGACTGTCCGGTTTGGCCAATGTACATGGCAGAGGGGCACTGCTGGCACATGATGGCATATATCACATTGGTAGATGTGCAGGTGAACGAGCCCCTGATGGTATGGCTGATGTGATTAGGTCCTATGATGATGTCACTTGAATAGATATGTGGACAGAGTTGGCATCGGGGTTTGTTACAAGGATAGGTTCCTGGGTTAGTGGTTTTGTTCAGTGATGTGTGGTTGCTGGTGAGTATTTGCTTTAGGTTGGGGGCTCGTCTGTAAGCGAGGACAGGTCTGTCTCACAAGATCTGTGAGAGTAAAGGATCATCTTTCAGGATAGGTTGTAGATCTCTGATGATGCGCACAGATCTTGGGAGACAGTGCATATGCAACTGCTTAAGTAGATGTTGTTGTTGTTGATAGCCAAGACTGGGAGTCCCACCTTAATCATGTATTGGATGTCCTCTAGTTGCTGGGAGAGGCAAGACTGATGGCAAAATACAAAATCAGAAAGGAGGAAACTACTTATTTTGGGTACACCTTAGGAGAGGGCCAAATTTGGCTGCTCATAGACAAGGCGCAGGCCTTAAAAGCCTGCCATGCTCCAACAATGAAAAAAATGGTTGCAAAGTTTCATGGGGCTCACAGAGTATTATCGCCAGTTTATACTGAGATTTTTTTCCATGGTAGCAGCCCCCTTCACAGAGATGACCAAAGAGAACACCCCAAGAAAGACCAGCTGCTTCAATGTTCATAAAAGAGCTTTCCAGTCATTAAAGAAGTGCCTGTGTGAGGAACTGATCCTGTATAGGCCAGACTTCTCAAAGGTATTTATCTTGAAAAATCAATGCTGTGGAGGGCAGATTGGGAGCAGTATTGTCCCAATAGGTTCGGGGGGGAACATCCCAGAGCTACATATTAGGCTTGTTCCCAAGGAAACGTCTTTCATATGGCTTAAAACCAGCAATGTTGGCAGTACCTACAATCCATAAAGGACGGTTGTGTCGAAAGTGACTGAGCTGCCCACACTTGAAGAAATTGCCTTCAGGTAACGCCGCTGTCCGTCTCCCCTCCACTGAGGGTATCATGGCTTGGGGAGCGTTAGCTTTAGTGTTTGTCGGCTCCCTTAACCTCTCTGCCCTTGTGATGACTGGGGGGAGATTGGCTTTCCTGCTTGTTGCTTCCTGTTCTTGTTTGTTTCCTGATTCCTGCTCCCTGAACTCAGTGTTCCGGTTCCTGTGTGTATATACATAGCATTGGGTGTATGCGGTTACACAAGGCCTGCTGCTACATACCTGTCATTTGGACTGTTGTTATATGTTGTTCAGACTGTTGCTGACTTAACTGGTTCATGGTTATTACATGTATTTGACTGACCACCTACCTGCACGTTTTGCTTTGATTTCCTTGTGTTTGGGATGCATCAGAACATATTATTATGGTAACAAATTCTTCTAGTCTGACCCATGCTGCTTGCATATCCTTTGGCTGTTGACTGGGAATGACTCCTAGAGTCCAAGTCTTCCTTTGATGTGGCTGTGCAGCATCTCAATGAGTATTTTAGGACTGGACATTCTTGTTCTGCTAAACAAGAAAATGTTTTTTGAAGCTCGCCAGCAGCCCTAGGAAACTATACAGGAGTATGCATGTCATTTGCAGTGGTTGGCCCAGAAATGTGAATTTGGGGACATTTTGATGATCGTGCTCAGGGATATTTTTGTTATTGGCATAGCCAATGACCAGCTGAGTGAATGGTTACTGACTGAAGATGCTAGAACTCTAACTTTTGATGTTGTAGTTGCTGAGTGAGGCATTTGAGAGGGTTCAGATTGAAAGGGGTTCTGTGTCTCAGACTGCTGCTACCTTTTGTGCCTACACTTAAACCCTCAGCTGCTCCTCCTGCTTCCATCACTCAGAGTCACACAATGCTACCTAATCCCCATTCCACAACCTCAGGAGCAAAAGTTGCTAGCTCCTCACTGTTTCCGCTGTGGTAGGTAGTACGGGTCACTTGGTCAATTTCCCTGCCTGCCTGGCTAGAACTGCTATGTGTCAGGCTTGTGGGAAGGAAGGTCACTGGCTCACAATGACAGGAGGCCAGAAGTGCATACTGTAAATGTGGAGCCACATGAGACTACCCACCAGAGACCCTTTAGTACGATCTTCTCATGTGACAAAGGGCTGGAGCTGGTATTGCAGAAATTGATGGTACGCTGCTGAAGTGCATGATGGATATGGGTGCTGAAGTTAACAATATCCCCTTTCTGGGTTAGTTAATAATCTGGACATTTGCCCAACTATAGTGGTTATAAAAGCTTGGGATTTGTATGCTTTGCAGACAGTGGGTGAAGCTGTATTCTCTGGGCTTTACAAAGGCACAGCCTTGACAGCTAAGTTTCATATTGTGACAGGTACTGCTGTGAATGCTATTCTATTATTGTCCTATGATCGGTGCTTATTGTGCATGAACTCAGAGACACCCTGGTGTCTCTAAGAGTGATCGTGTTCTGTCCCTGAGATATTGTACGCTCGGCAGTTGGATTCAAATGCCAAGCTCTTTACATTGCCTGCCTGCATGTCATGTCATCTCCTGCACTTGTGGGCCTATAGATTGGGCCCACACGCATTGATTATATACAAGAAGAATGACCGCATTCTAGGGCACTTAATAAACATGTGAAACATGATCAGTTTCAATTGCCAACTTCAAAGAGGTGACATGCCAATTAAGTAAATCCCAGATTTTCTGTTTTGGATTACCAGTCTGGTTATTGGTGGTAGATACCTGTGGCTGAAAATTCATAGTTATTAACTTTCAACAAATACAACTCCCTTTTAGTTTAGTTTAGTTTCTGCTCCTGAGGTATTTCAGAGAGTTCTCTCAGCTCCTGGATAATATCCAGGGCATACGTTGCTATTTGGATGACATTCTCATCTTTGCTAAGACCCTTCCTGAGCATAATGCTATTCTGGACCAGATGCTAACACAGGTCTAACAAGCTGGTATAAAGTTGAATGAGGTCAAGTATGGTTTTGCCAAAGATGCTGTAGAGTTTCTAGGGCATTCTCTGTTGGTCAATTATGGGAAACCGACACATGAACAGCTACAAGCTGTTGCTTCGCTACCATTACCCACCGATCATAGCAGTTTACATTCATTCCTTGGCCTAGTTCAATACATAGGTGACCATGATCTGCGCCATTTTAGTATCCTTGCCAAGCCGCTGTGGGATTTAATGCAGGGCCAGTTGGCTTGAACTAAAGAGGCAAAGCAGGGTTTTGAAACCCTGCATCAAGCCTTGTGTCAGGTCCAATTCTGTCCTTATTTTGATCCAAGGAAGCCCAATGCATGCAATTGAGGCCTGGGCACAGTTCTGCTCTAGGAGGGATGGCCAGTTGTATTTGCATCCCGTACTCTCACCCTGTTGGAAGTGAAGTATTCCCAGATTGAGCCCGAATTCTTGGCAATAGTTTTTGCTATTGTACATTCCAAAGTCTACATAGATTAGAAACTGATCATTTACCTATTTTTGGCCTCTATCATAAAACCATTGACCTGAGCAGTGTGAGGCTGCAGTGTTTGCTTATTCAGTTGTAGTAGTATGATTTCAATGTGGTACATATCAAAGGAACGTGTCATTTATTTGCCAATGATCTTTTGAAAACTTTTGCTGGCTTGATGCCCTTGTTTGCAGAAATGGCAGAGTAGATCAAATGCTTTTTACTGAAATATATCCCAATTGATTTAAAGTGGACTACTGACTCCACCATAAGCAATGCGTAGGGAGGGAATGCGGGGGGTCAAGTGCCACCCCCCATATTTCTGCTTGGTCTGCCAGGGTGAGGGAGAGAGACTCTGTTCTTCTCCTTCTGTGGCTGACCCCTGGCACACTCGGACTCTGTCCCTGTTAGCCAGGCCAAGGCGGGAAGCAAAAGGGGCAGGACCAGCTGCTTCTCAAACTGGCCACTCCAGGTTGCTGCTCTGTGCAGCACGATGGCTGCCTTTAAGAGCTTGGGTGGGGAGGCAGCAGTGGTGGGCTGTCTCCTGCCTGAGCCTGGCTGTGGGGAACAAGGGTCAAGCAAGCTGTGGGCCGTTATTCAGGGCCTACTACTACATACCTGCCATTTGGACTGTTATGTTTTGTTCAGATTGTGTTGCTGACTTAACTAGTTAATGATTATTACATGTTTTGATTGACCACCTACCCATGTGTCTTGCTTTGATATTCTTTTGTTTGGGGACTGCTATTCTGGGGTGCATCAGAGTTTAGCAATCTTGGGACTTTCTTGCTCAGGCTCATAGTGTCTGCCATGGAAGTGACTTGGGCGTCACTACAGCGGACAGTCTCCTGTGCCCCACTCCCTCCTCTGCACTCAGCCTTCCATGTTCAGCGATGGCCTAGCCTCAGGATCCCCATCCTTGAGAGTCTGGGTGGGAGGCACCCATTCAGCTGCCAGGCAATTTTCCATGAGGCCTACTGTCTCTGCCTGGTCAGTATCTCTGTACCCACTCCCAGTCGGTGACTGGGAGAATGTGGATATATTGTTCAAGAACAATATTCTCTACCACCTGCGCCCCAGTTCACTTCTCAGGGTTAGCCAATCCAGCAATAATCCTTGAGGCACTGGGCCCCATAGTGGGTGTTGTTTTTTCTCTCTGTAAGGACTGGCTGTTTGTCTCTAGGGAGATATCAAAGTAGTCTAAAATGGCTGTCTTGATTTTTCTGGTAACCTAGAGCATCCATGGGATCTAACACCTATAGGCTGCCTGGGCCAATTGTGCCAGATATTGGTCCACGAGTGTGGCCCAGTGATCCAGCAGCCATGCCACCAGAGTGACCACATGCTTAAATGTCACCAAGAAGGCTTTGGAGTCATCTTGTAGGCAAATCTTCATCAGCTTCACTGGGATCCCTGGTATCAGAACCCTCCCAGAAGTCCCGGGCCCTAAGTTAGTAGCAGTCCTGGGGACTGAAAGAGAGCTGCCATTCTGCTGGACCAGGTGTTGTTGCTGACCTTGGTGTTGGGTGGTCAGTCCTTGAATGAATTGATGCTACTGTTGTTGATGTTGAGTCACTTGCTGGTGGTGTTTGACTCTGTTGCTGCTGCAGCTGGGTGGCCTGTTGTTGTTGGCTCTCCACCTCCCACTTCAGCAGCTTCTCCACATTCATATCAGTCCCTCTTTGTGCTTGTTGTTGTTCGTTGTTGGGCTCTTTTTTAGTCTTTTTCACTTCTCTGATGGTCTTATGTCTTTCAGTAGCAGTGCTGTTGGAACAATTTTTATAGTGGGGGTGCTGAAGGCGGAAAACATGTATTTGGGTTTGTTATTACTACTTCAAAGACGGGAGTTGCAGCACCCTTAGTTCCAGCACCTATGTACAGTAGCATTGGGCCATCTTTGCCCGCATTCTCACCAGCTGTGAGCAGATGAGCCCCTGCCTAGTGGTTAGGGACTCTGGTGGCAGCCCCGCATAGTGGTATGGGGTAGGGGAATCAGGCCCTTCCACTCCACTGGGTTCCAATGCCGTAGCTCTCTTAGGCTCCATAATAAAGGTCTGCACTACTTGTGGTCCAGCTAAAACCCTTCCCTGGGTCTTTTCCTACTACTCTGTCCCTCCATGGGATACATCATGGCTTGCAGTTCTTCCTGGCAACCTGGCCCACAGGTCTCTGCAGGCGAGGGAATCCAAGCTTCAAGCAGCAGCCCTCCTTGTGGCAATATTCTCTGGGGATAGTCCCACTGTAGCTGTGAGCACGGGTCTGTTTCTGTCCCACCTGCCACTCTGCTGTACTTAAGAGACTCCCTCTTAAGCCCCTCCTCCAACTGGAGCATGTACAGCAGGCCTGCCACTGTTCCTGCACCCCCCCTCTCCAGTGTGGGGTTATCCATCCCATCACATTGCTCTGATTACACAAGCATGGGATTTACCCAATGTCATCAGCATAGAAAAAATTCTGTGATGATGTTTGAGGAAAGTTGCTAATATAGATATTAAACACAATTGGCGCTAGGTCTGATCCCTGCGGTAGGCCTCACTGAGAGTACTTGGCCTGCTGACCTGGTTATGAAGGAAAATGCTAAACCTAGAACTGGTCAAAATTTCTGGAAGAATTTCATTGTTGCATTGTATGGAATAATTTTGCTGGCTATCAGGAGAAGAACATTCTTCCATACTTGCTGTAGGCAGCAGATAACTCTAAGAAAGCTGCCCCAGTCTTCAGCGTTTGCTGCATTGTGTATTTTTAAGGCTAATACTTGGTGCAGCTGCTCCCTGGTCAGAAACCCATTTGTTCATTCTGTAACATTGTTTGTACAAGGGACACAATACTTCCCAGTAATATTCTCTCCAGAAGTTTGTATGATGTGCAAAGGAGTGATATGGGGCATAACAATGAGGAATTACTTGTTGGCTTTCCAGGGCTGACAGTGGCAAAGACCATAGCCTCACACCAGATCCTTGATCCAAACCCTGTGGAATGGATATTGGAGATAAGTGCTGCCAGCCATTTCCATCCCTTGACTCCAAGATATTTAAAGAAATTCTGGAAAGACCCCATAAGGTCCTGCAGCTTTCCCAGCTTTCATGAGTGAGAAGGCCTTGTTTGCCTTCTCAACAGGGAAGGGCAACTATAGGGAGGATGAGGCAGATACTGAGCTGACTGTTTGTTGGAGTGCTGTGCACACTTTGCACTTTTGAGTTCACAAGGAGTTTTTGCTGGTGCTTTTGGATTCATAAGGAGCATTCTTGCAATCACATCAGCTGAGACGATGTTTTCACTAGGTTTGCAGCCGCAAGCTAATGCAATAATACCCATGCTTTGTGGCTGAAGAGAGCAAAGTCCAGAATTTCAACTATGTGGATCCATCTTTGACATTGCTCTAAAATCAGTGACTCTAGTAGGGATGTTGCCGTGTTTGAGTCACCAGATGTTTGGTGCTCCTGTAACAGACTTTCTGTTTCTGGGTTTCAAGCATGGGGTGTATCCATTTTGATTGTTGCAGGAACTGTTTGTTTGTTTTTTTTTTTTTCTTGCGGCTATTCAGATGAGCCAGGTAAAACAACTGAAATTTTTGGGCCTCAGTGGAATTATGTCAATGGTGGCCTCAATTGTCACAGTGAATTCTAGCCAGTTTGCCTTTCAGAAGTCACCAGTCAATGCTGACTGCGTGGAGAGTTACCAAGAATGGTTTTGGAGGTGTTCTGAGGGATTCCTAACCGGTCTTTGCTGAAGAAACAGAGATCTGGGCTGTTGTCTTTGTTCCATCAGACAGAATGAAAAGTGCCTCTGTCTTTTGCATCAATAAGAAGGTATGTCTTCATCTGATGACCATTCCACAAGTGCCTCACCCACTGTATCTATTATACTATTATAACCCAACGTCGTGTGGTGGCTATAGAAATAAATGACATATCTAGTCAAGCGAGAAGTTGTGGGTAATGGGGGAGAAGGCCAATCTGTTTTCAGTGATTTATATGCATTACTACCTTTTTGTCTTGATTCTTATTGAGATGGTAAGGATTCTGGAATTGCTCCTGGTGTCTGTCATGTTACAATCCTTAATGCCTTCCTTGATGTAGGTGGCAAAGCCATGACACTTGAGACTGTTGCAGGGAACCCCTGGCCAGGGTGCCTAATTGAGCCTATGTTGTAGTTTTGTCTTGGACAATGAAGAAAGTGTTCAGTTTTTTTCATTTCAATATATGGCTAGGTTTGGGGTTTTAAAAAAAAAAAAAAAAAAAAAAAAATCTGACCTAAACGTTGGTTTACTTAATTGTTTATTTTATGGCATGGGATGACTTGGGTTTCAGTTTCAAGAGCTGACTACCTCCTTACTTCAGACCTGTGTCTCAAATCAAATTATCTGAAAAAATGCTTGAGGGGACTGCAGAATCTCTTTTCTTGCAAATAACTGCTGAAATGTTATGAAAAATTGTGCTTATTGTCTGAAGAAATTGATGAGAACGAGCCATTGATTTTAGTACAAAGGTACAGAAATTACCAGGGGGGTTGGGTTTTGTGCTTTTTGTTTTGATTGCATTCATTTCTTAGCACGGAAAGAAACCTGCATAATAAGCCTAACTACTAGGGCATTTTTGAATCAATTTATTATTTTGCTGAGTTCCTTGTAGCCTTTGGGAGCCTAAATAGTATCCAGTTTCAATTTATAGCACAGCTGCATCATGTCAAATTAAACAGTACACTTCTTTGTTCTCCAGCAAGTTGAGTCTACAGGTTGGTTTGTTTGTCTCTTATTTTTTTTTCACATTTAGGCATGTGGATGCCATAACTAATCTTCATTCCCTAATTTCAAAATTAAATTTGAAAAGCAATTTTCGTAGTGGACCTAATTAGATAAAGCAGATCACCTAGTGCAACCTGACACTCCATTTGGCAACTGGCTGTGTTTCTAAATCGCTACAGGTAATAGCTGTCTCTCTATGTAAGTATCAAAGGGGTAGCCATGTTAGTCTGGATCTGTAAAAGCAGCAAAGAGTCCTGTGGCACTTTATAGACTAACAGACGTATAGGAGCAAGAGCTTACGTGGGTGAATACCCACTTCTCTATGTAAGGTTGTTTTTAACTTTAAATGGAGAAAGAGGATCCATGTGAGGTAATTGCCTGCTACAGTCAGGCACTCTGGATGGATTCACAATGGGGATTTAGGCACCTAACATCCACTATAGAGGCCTAAATTCAACATTTAGGCACCTCTGGCATTCCAATATCCCTACTCAACTGCTGCCTAATCCTCTACACGCCGAAAGTCTCTAGGCACCTAAGGGTACATCTCCACAACAACAAAACAGACCTAAGGCAGTGTGTCTCAGAGCTGGGTCAACTGTCTCGGTCTCATGGGGTTGGTGCTCATGGGGCTAAAAGGAGCAATGTAGGGATTCAGGCTTGCGCTGAAGCCCAAGCTCCAAGACACTCCCTCGTTGCCAGGTTTCAGAGCCCAGGTTCCAGGCCGAGCCCAAAGGTCTGCACTGCTATTTTTAGCACTGTAGTAGAAGCCCAAGTCAGATGATCCAGGCTCTGAGACTCACTGCTGGGGGAGGGGGATTGTTTTTGTTTTGCTGTGTAGACATATACAGTAAGTTTCTGCTGTTAAAGTCCCCTAGGCTTTATTTGGGCAGCTGGGTGCACATCCAGCTGCCTCCTCAGCAGGATTCACAAACTAGGTGTTCCCCCATCTCATCTTTTGGGCCCAATACCATAGCATGCATTCCAAATGTCTCCTCCATGTCAGGTAGGAGAAATTCAACTCCAGTCTCCCACAGCTCAGGTGAGTGTCTTAACTACCGGGTTAAATGTTATAAGAGGAGGGTGGCACTACCATCACTCTTTTTTTTTTTTTTTTTTTTTTTTTTTTTTAAAGGGCTGACCTACTTTAGGTGCTGAACTCTCGGAGAGGGTTTATGGCTCTAAAAGAGGGTTTATGAATCCGAGTGGAGATAAATGAATTTATCTATACCAAAAGTATCCACACAGGGATTTAATGCAGTTGAACAAATCCACTTCAAATTCACACCTTCGGTTAATTCAGATTTTCTTGACTGTTCCTGTTTTAAAGAAGCTGTCAGAATTCAAAAGCAAATGCATTTCAGAGCCCTTCCATCACCAAGATCCCTATTCGACAAATACTTACACGTGTATAAATCTAAACACTTAAGTATTTCCACTGACTTTAAAGAAATTGCTCATGTATGTCACTGTTTGCAGGATCAGTAACGGATCTGTGCTCTGCTAAGGAAGAAATAATGTAATTGAGCTATACTCCACTGAGGAAGATATTTTGCTTTCTAAACAATGGGAACAGCAGATATACTTCTAGGGGTTACCTACCAGGTTAGCCACTATTGAAGAGTGCCACAGGTCTCTAGCTCTTGTCTTTGAAAACTCAGGAAATGATGTCTATCAAAAATATTATCCAGGAACTAGATTTTGGAAGCTATACGATATTATTCCCCACTGTTGCACTTATCTCGTGGTACAGTAGCACTCAGCTAACAGAAAATGCACTTTTGTTTTAACTAAGACAATTTTGTAATAATTTTGATTAGAGATGGTCAGAAAAACTTCAGTAAAACAGATTTCTGGTGGAAAATGCAGTTACATCAAAACTATTTCCAGTTCACTGACATTTAATTTCAGAACGGGGAAAAAAGGAAAAGTTGTGACAACACTGAAAATCCTGTTTCAACATTTTTGTGTTCCCTGGATTGAGTTTTAACCAGCTCATAATAACCCAAGTCATTCTGTCAAGCAAGCACTAGGTCATCAAAGAAATGGTACCTTCTCTGTTGATGAAAAGGGGAACTGAACTTGCATGTCTTCCATATACTAAGAGCTTCAGAGCCTAACTCTTCTTCCTAGCTTCTCCACCAGCCTCACACTCACACTCTGAATGGGGCATGATAGCATAAAATCCTGAGGAAGACATATGACCGAGACCTTAGGAGCTAATGAACAATTGTTTAACAAGACCTACTGTGATCTTTCTAAAAGAAAAGAACTACTTGAACAATCCTGACTATCCCAACCAGGCTCAGGGTCAGTGGCATCAAAAGTTGCAGGAAGACCCTAGCATAGGCAGTTGAGCCAATATTTTCAAAAGTGGCTAGTGATTTTGGGTGCCTCTTTTCTGATACCCACCTTAAGATACCTTTAAAAGTGCTTGATTTTTCAGAGAGCAGGTACTCAGAACTTTCTGAAAATCAGCTGCCTCAAAATGTCTTGAATTAGGTACCCCAAATCACTAGTTACTTTTGAAAATCTTGACCATGATCTTTGTTCATCAGTAAAAGTACATCTTCAGGCAACAAAACTAATGCAGACTTGCCATATTTTGGCCTAAAACCAGACTGATATGGATGAAAGGAGTGAGAGGGTTCCCAACTTGCCCCCAGAAAGGAATACTTTAGGCAGATGCCAATTTATGAGATTATCAGTATGGATATAGATGGCCACTTATTTGAGAGAAGCTGGCATCCTACCTTTCTGTGAAAGATGCTTCATGATCCTTACCAACAATGAATATAATACTGTACCTCCACACCAACTTGATTTTACAAGCTAGTATGAATACGGGTCCACAAAGCTCCTCAATATTTTTATAATGTATTGTAGTTTATGAAGTTATTCCTTGGAGTAATTTTCTGTTTTACCAGCTACAATCTGGAGGGCTAAATTTTCAGTTTGTGCAAGTGCACTTTTTGAGTAGCAATATCTGTGCATGCAGTTGATTTTTGACATCTGAGTATTAAGATGTTAGTGCTCAGCCAATGTGTGCATTTGCTTGTGTGCACGTAGCATATATGGCACGGATAGGTCTGGGAATTTTTATTGTAAATAAGACAGTAGGAGTTTTGTCTGAGTAAGGACTGAGTAAAGACCATTTGGCCTTTGTTTTCTCAATATGCTCCAGTAGTCCCATTGCTAGTACCCAGAACTACATGGTGATAGACTCACATTTCAAGCCTTCTGCTTTTGTCCCAAAATAACACAGATTCAGGCTGAATATCAGCTTGGAGACACTTATGTTTCTGACCAGTGGAAAACACAGAATGATTTAAAATGTATTAATGAAACAAAATATATAAACAAATTGAGATAACTCCCATGTTTTCCTTAGTTTCTGTTTATTATGAAGCATGTGGCCAATTTCTTTCCCTTCACTATTTCTCCCAATAAGCTAACTAAGTAAACATTTTTCTGACATTATTTATAATAATACATGTACATAGGCAAGAACCAGGATCTCACATCAATAACTCAAGTAACCTTTATGCACCAAAACAAAAAACATTTACAGAGCATATGAAATGGTTTTTCTCTCTCTCTCTCTCTCTCTCTCTTTCTTTTTAATGTGTGAGGGGATGTATTGCTCAGGCATGTGTGGAACTCTAATTGGTGCACTTAAACTTTCAAACCAGTAAAAGCATGTTGTCTGGTTTGAGAGAGGTTTCCTGTCCATATAATGGGGAACGAATCAAAATAATAATAAGCCAATAAATACTTTTATACTGGTAGTTTGCCTATTGTAATAGCACTGTCCTGAACCAGCTGTTGAGCAATTTTCCACACATAGTTCTGCCAGTGAAATTGAATCCTGATTTGCAGTAATCATTCTTCTCCAATTTCAAGTTTTGCTGGAGCAGACTAAGTGAGAGAAGCTCATTCTGTGCCACTGCTTCCTCCTCCTCCTCATCATCATCATAGCACTTCCCAGAGGGACATGGTCTCATACAGATAGTGTCACATGGCTTTCCTTGGTATACATGCTTCAGAATTCATTGGTTTGCAATTCTAATATGTCCATTCCAAGAAAGCCTCAGAAACCAGATCTAGAGGCAGTTGTTGGGTTTAGCTTCAAATATTCCTTATCTCTGATCATGCCCTGCCATTTGATATAGAGTAGCTGACGAGGATGACAAGAATTGAAAACATCAGTGGGTGCTCTGCAGCCTTCCTCAACACCAGTGTTTCACTTCCATACAATAGAATCGGTACAACCATAGTTCTATACATCCATGGCTTCATAGCAAGCTTGATGCCACAATGTCCCCACAGAGGCAGCTGAAAGGCCCGAAATATGGCAGCAGCAGCTGCTGCTATATGAGTGTCCACATCTTTCATCTATGATGCTTCCCAAATATCTGACATTTGCCACCTGCTTGATTTTTCGGTCTGGTGCTAGCCATAATCTGGAGTTGGAGGCTGCCTAATGGTAATGGGCATGTGCTTGGTGGTCAACAGTCATGGATGTCTGTATATTTCAAGATTTGTATTAAAATTTTAGGAGAAATTGAGGTCATGAGCCTATGTCAGTGTGTTGCGGCCAGGATCCCCACTGACAGCAGCGAGTTTCCGCCGCTGCTAGGGCCCCGGGCTGGGACGCAGTGGAGTGGGAGGGCCTGCGTCCCCCCTGCCACCCACACCTTGGGTGGCAGACTCCCCCTTTTCCCTGGCCTAGGGAGGCTGGGACTTCTCGCTCATTGGCTCAGCCCCTGCTTAAGGGCCTGAGCCCCTAACCGTGTGTTTGCTGTCCCACACTACCGCCGGACCAGGACTGAGGGCGGACCAGAGCAAGGCAGTGGGATACCCCACAGCCGCCCTGCTGAGGGCTGAGCCTCGGCCGAAACTTCTACATGTCCCAGTAAACTTTGGCCCAATATTTCAAACTAGAGTATCCAAATCAATTTTTTCATTTTGGCTGGATTTTCAGAGGCATTGATTACCTACCACCTCCCTCTAAAGTGAATGAAAATTAATCTTGTGTTGAAATTTGAATGTATTTGACTTAATTGTAGGCATCCAGCTGGAAAATGTTAGCCTTGTATCTCTGTGATACAGTGGGCTAGTATGTTCAATGGCTATTCAAAATGTTGATAGTTGGAGCCCACTGAAGGACATTGGTACCTTGCCTTCTTAGCAGCTAGATACTATGGTGCACAATATCTTCTCTCTACATATATCTAGTGCTTTTCTGTATTATGGCCCAAATCCTGAAATCAAGTACACAGGCTGAATATTGGTCTGTGTTGATAACTCTGCAGGGGACTTGAGGAAAATAATCCTTCCCCCCAGTCTATGGAGTGGCAACAGAACCACCCAGCTGCTTACAACTACAGCCCCATAGCACTAATGTGTTTCCTGGCTGGCTGGAAGGGACTAGAGGGGCAGAATAGAAGGATCCACATAAGCAGTGAAACCTCCAGAACTGACTTTCCTAGGCACAGAGCCCTCATATTAACTACCTGTTTATATTCTTCCCATTATTATATTAAATTAGACAATAAGCAGGTCATTTCTTCAGTTGATGGGACCATCAAGATTCATTTACAGGGCAGATAAATATTAATCAAGTGGACCTTTATCTGGAATGCTGCACATCAGACTCTAGCATCGCCCACTGAAAGGAGCAAACAGCATAATTTTGTTTTAATGTGTGTCCAATCCACTTTTTTATCAATATTTTTCTATTTATTTTTAAAATGGAATAATGTTTCATTTGCTAAGCTTTTTTAAAAAAATCTCAATGCAAAAAAATTTGTGTTAATGTGGTTAATGACTGAGATTTTAAATGCTGGGAAAATTTAACTATTTGCATGGCAACTGAGTCACATTGATTGCACATATGTAGTAGCATACAGTTAACAGCATGATACGTCAATACAAAATGTTACAACTGTGAAGCCTATGCAAAATACCACACTTATTAGGCAACATTTTATATTACAAGCCTGGCCTCCGGGGCAATAAGTAGAACTCTGCTCCATCTTTATTAGAACACCACCTCTAGGATGCAATTAGTTTTTGTTGGTCCCTTGAGTAATTGCTTGAGGGTCAGGCTCAGCCCTATAAGAAGGCTGCTCGGGAAAGGAGCAGGCAGTCTGTATGAGGCCTTCGACAAAGGAAGGTCTGTCTCCAGGCTGGGAGACTAGCACCCAGGACAGCACAGTGCTGGGCAGGCCCCGGGGGAGCAGAAGGTAACTCCAGCCCGGAGTCTGTCAGGCTGCAGGCCCTGAAGGGAAGGGCCTAGCCAGTGCTAGGGGCCGAAGGGGAAGCGGCCCAGGGACATGGACAGATGGAGGGAGAGAAGGAGGGCAGGACAGCTGCCACTAGAGGGTTCCTGGGTTGGGACCCTGAGTAGTGGGCTGGCCTGGGTCCCCCCCTTTCCATCTTGCCTTGCACCCGGCTGACGGAGCAGTCATCTAGAGCTGCACCAATCCCCTGCCAAGAGGGGAGTGACTTTGAGGGTGCAGTTGGCCACATCAGCCAGGTCGCAGAGAGGCAGCTGATAGTCCATCCTCGCCCCCTTCTGGGGGGAGATGTCAAAGGGGCACTGCTGGAGGGCAGTGGCTCAAAGAGGACGCTGCGAGCTTGGGAGCAAGGCGGGTCTGGACACGCCAACCGAGGGTGAGACGACGGATGGGACACCACCAGGAGGGGGCACTCCACTAGACAGAGCTAATTCCCGAGACAACCAGTAGGAGGCACCACGTGGTGAGTCCCAACCCCGTCACACTTACCTCTAAGACTGACAGTTAAAATTGAATATGCTAATGAGGATTTTTGAAACCTGATTTCCAAGCTCTATAACAAGGAGCTGAACTAATGGTTCCAGGAGACAAGAAAAGTTTTTCCCTCAGGGAAACATGAGGAAATATGTGCAAGTATCTGTTCCACAAAGGCTCAGCAGTTGTTTCTCACAGACATGCCCCAAAAGGGAGTGTGTCCATGCTGTATACTATGTTCCTTCTGGCCTTAGGGATGTATGTTGTCCATAGTTACAGAGACTGTGTGAAGGTCACAAATGGATGGATGATTTCCTGTGCACTGTTGGGCTTGTCTACACTACACAGTTTTGTCGACACAAGTTACACCAACAATCAAAAACCAGTATAATTACTTCACTTGTACATGTTCCGACAATGCTCCTTCTGTCGGCGGAGCGGGTCCTGCACTGTGGGTAGCTATCCCACTGTACTACTCACCACCTTCTGCAGCTAGGAGTTGTGCGAAGGCGAATGTATCACAGTGCCTCATGGGTGCAGGCTTAACATCCTATGATGAAGTTTTTTCCATCCCATCATTCTGAGTTTCCAACTGTGTTTCACGGCATTTTCCAATGGCCCGTGTTTACTGTGCGCCTGCCATCTGTCTGAAAGGATGGATCCCGCACTACTCTCTATTGCTATGGTCACTGTTATGAACACCTCGCAGATGGTCATGCAGTATATCATGAACTCCCAATCTGAACAGGAATCAGAGTTGCCTGACATTCTGTGTGCCATGGAAAGAAACACCACCAGATTACTTTTGGTATTCACAGAGCAGTTGTACACTGTGGTCTGTCTCTTTTGGGCTCAGGAAACAAGCATTGAGTGGTGGGATTGCATCATTATGTAGGTCTGGGATGATGAGCAGTGGCTGCAGAACTTTCAGAGGTGGAAAGCCACCTTCCTGGAACAGTGTGCAGAGCTCACCCCAGCCCTGAGATGCAAGAACACCCAACTGAGAGCTGCCCTTTCGGTGGAGAAGTGCATGGGAACTGCAGGTTGCTACTGGGACATAAGAGTGCAGTGCATGTAGGCTCTCACAGCTGTGTGTAAGTCCAGCTTTCACTTTGGAAGCTGTCTGAAGTTGGTGAAGTGAACAGGATACTGAGACATTCTGGGAAGCTGCAAGGAATGCATAGGAGGAGTTTGGGGAGGGCATGGAAAGCAATTCTGTATTAGCTGCAGGGAAGGGGGAGGTGAGCACACATATATTCTGCCTGGAGCATGATAAAGGACTTCAACATCTCTGATTGCTCCTCCGCTCCTTTTATCATCCGCTCCTGGCCCTTTAGAACACGCTCCTCAATGTCTTTTCTGTCCTGCCTGTCTATTTTAAATTTTTCCTTCAGGGTTTCTGTCCACTCCCTGTGCGCTTTTTTTGGGGGGGCCTCCTGAGAATTGGAGCACCTCTTGGAACATGTCCTTCTTGCTCCGCCTTGGTCACTTGCTTATCTGGCAGAGGTGCTCCGCCAGTGTGTGTGGGGGTTCCTGTGAAGGCCACATCTGCAGAAGCACAAAAAACAATAAACAGACACATTATTGTTCATGCACAGCATTGAATCATTATAATAAAATACACCTCTTTTTACATATGAATCACTTTCCCTTGGCAAGCACACATCTCAGTAAACACCTAACCATGGTGAGTTCAGCCCAGGGGGAGAGGGAGCTGGGCGCTCAAAATGGGGCAAAGGATCTAGGATTTTTTTTTTCTTTTTTTCAGGGGATCACTGCAGGCAACCAGGGACAATATTGTAAATTTTGCTACCATTTTCCATAGGTGGGGGGCATTGAAGCCAAGATCTCACTCCTGAGGGTAAGCAAGGATGCATCTCCTACAAGCGTGAAGTTTCAGGCCTGGTCCCTATGCTATTCGCTTGTGTACCACTTTGGTCCCTGCACAAGTGATCGCTGATTGGAGCGGGAAAGTTTCCTACAATGGGGGAAGGAACAAAGCAGGTCTGCCAAGGAACCATTGATGGAGGATTGGCGAGTACCTTCAGGAAAGCTTCCTAGAGATCTTTATGGAGGATTCCCATGAAATCTCGGTATGCATTAACACACTGTTCTGCCACACTGCTTAGTTGCCAGGGGAATGTGGCACACGCACAAACACAGCTAGTATTGTACATTTCTATCCCTTCACCTACTTCTAGAATATACAAATCAAAGGACAACTTTACCTCATATAACAGAGTAGCATCAACTCAGAAATAACACTTACCAGAGCTCTCCTCTCCTGCATCATGCATGCCATACACAGACTGCTGGGACTGAACAAACCCTTCCGAAGTGGAAAAGAGTTCCTGCCTTGCTGTGCCACCAGATGACTTTGACATGTACTCTGCATCGTCCTCCAATTCATCTGCCTCATCCACAACATCGTCTTCAGGGTTGAGGCCACAGTCCATCATCTCCAGCCCCACCATCCTGAAAGATGATCCCTCACTCTCACAGACCAGTCCTCGCTTACAGACAGCCTCCCAACCTGAAGCAAATACTCACCAGCAACTGCACACCATACAACATAAATAACCCAGAAACCTATCCTTGCAACAAAGCCTGATGCCAGCTCTGTCCACATATCTATTCAAGTGACACCATCATAGGACCTGACCACATCAGCCACACCATCAGGGGCTTGTTCACCTGCACCTCTAACAACGTGATATGTCATCATGGGGCATTGCTGGCACCTCTGCCATGTACACTGGCCAAACCGGACAGTTGCTGCGCAAAAGAATAAATGGACACAAATCTGACATCAGGAATCATAACATTCAAAAACCAGTGGGAGAACACTTCAACCTCTCTAACCACTCAGTGACAGACTTGAAGGTGACAATTTTGCAACAAAAAAACTTCAAAAACAGACTCCAATGAGAAACCGCTGAACTCGAATTAATATGCAAATTAGATACAATTAACTTAAGTTTAAACAGAGACTGGGAATGGTTGGGTCATTACACTAATTGAATCTTTTTCCCCATGTTCTCCTCACACCTTCTATGGGTCATCTCGATTATCACTTCAAAGGTTTTTTTTAATTCTGCTGCTGATGGCTCATCTCAATTGATTGGCCTCTGACAGTTGGTATGGGTACTTCCACCTTTTCATGTTCTCTGTATGTATAAATATCTTCTGTCTGTGTGTTCCATTCTATGCATCCGAAGAAGTGAGCTGTAGCCCACGAAAGCTTATGCTGGAATAAATTTGTTAGTCTCTAAGGTGCCACAAGTTCGCCTGTTCTTTTAGTCCTTCCAAAGTATCCACAGGGCTCTTGGCAGTGGAGGTGGGGTCACTGCCGAAGATGGCGTCCAACTCCTTTATAGGAGCAGCAGGTCTTTGACACAGCACTAGAGCGATTGGTATGCCTGCCTCAGCTCCTTTTATCTGCACATGGCACTGATGCATGTCCCATTCATAGCCCTTATCCAACAAACCACAAGAAATCCTATTGCTGGAGCAGAGCTAGGACTGCAAAGCCTCCTTTCCCGACAGTGCCAGCAGATCCAACAACTCAGGTGTGCTCCAAGTGGGAGAGCTTTTGCTTCATGGAGCTGCCATTGTCAGATGGGTGAGACGCGATGTGAGCTGTCCACGCCAAGCAAACAAGAAGTGGAATTTCAAAAATTCCTGGGCCTTTAAAGGGCAAGGGGTGGATGCCTGTGTACCTGGGTGCAGGACAGTGGAATTCTAACTGCTGACCAGAGCGGTCAGGATGGGCATTGCGGGACACCTCCTGGAGGCCATATTCAGCAACATAACCAAGCACAGTGTTTACACTAACATTTTGTTGATAAAACTTTGCCGCAAAAAGCTCTACACTTCTCATAAAGGTAGCTTTATTTTGTCAGCAATGCAGGAGATGTTTTGTCAACACAAGGCGAATTACAGTGTGTACACCTACGGTTTTGTTGACAAAACCTGACATATCTCTACAAAACTGTGTAGTGTAGACTTTAGCAGGAGAAGGTTAAGCAAATGTGGTAATATATTTCAAATTAATACAATTCACTTGGGCTTTAATTCTTAGTTACACTTAGGCCCCTTTACACAATTCTGCCTTTACACCATTTTGGCAGCATAAAAGAAGCCTAAATGTAACTGAGAATTCAGTAATTTAATAAGGGGTGGTCTACACACAAACTTGGATGGGTTTTGTTTTGTTGTCTTAGGGTTGGAAGAGACCTCAGGAGGTCATCTAGTCCAACCCTCTGCTCAAAGCAGGACCAACCCCAACTAAATTATCACAGCCAGGGCTTTGTCAAGCCAGGCCTTAAAAACTTCTAAGGATGGAGATTCCACCATTTCTAAGTAACCCATTCCAGTGCTTCACCACACTCCTAGTGAAATAGTTTTTCCTAATATCTAACCTAGACCTTCCCCACTGCAACTTGAGACCACTGTTCCTTGTTCTGTCATCTGCCACCAGTGAGAACAGCCTAGCTCTATCCTCTTTGGAACTCCCCTTCAGTTAATTGAACTAATGCAATCCACTGTGTAAACACTCTCATTTTGGTTTGAGTGGTTTATTTTGATTAAATGTAATCCTGTTCCTAAGCAACTTAAACTAAACCATAAAAGCTTGGTTTAAACTGTATGCATCAGTTTAACTAAGGGCATCTCTACATTGCAGCCAGAGATGTGGCTGCAACACATGTAGACATGCCCAAACTAGCTTAAATCTAGTTAGCATAAGTACCTTGCTGTGAAGCCGCATCAGCACAAGTTTGAGCATGAGCTAGCTTCCTGAGTAAGTACCTCGGGTCCTGGATGGGCTTGTTCATAGAGCCCTGCAAATCTGCGAATATCTGCCTTATATACTTGCAGATGTGGATGCAGATATCTGTGGACCAAGTCTGAGGATGGTGGATTGGATGTGGATACAAATTTTGTATCTTGCAGGGTTCTACTTGAATAGCCCACACTGAAGCCCATGCTGCCTTGGCTTCACAGCAATTTGATATTCACACTAGCAAAATTAAATCTAACCCAGCTATATTTACACATGCTGCAATCATACCTTTAGTCACAGTGCATACCTTAAATCAGTTTAACCTCACATCTAAAGTTAATCTGGTGCGAATCTGCATGTAGACAAATCCTAAGCAATGATGCGCAGTTCCTCAAAGCTATTTAGGCTCCTAATTTCCATTGATTTCCACAAAGACGATTGACAAACAAGGGCTAGCCAAAGTGACATATGTTCAGAGCAAAGATCCAAGGAGCTTTGAATCAATTTAACTGTAGTTGACATTCAGGAGACTAAGGAATCAAAAGGCAGCTTTATCCATGAAAACTTTTATAAGGCAGCATAAGCACATGACCTACTGAAAAAATGTGACTGATGACCAATGCACCCTGTAAAAGATATGGGGTCTTGTGATTGCATAGCCTAACACCTGTCAGAATTTTACTGTTCTGCTATATTTATTTAAGCTTCTCTTGTAGGAGTTTGCATGCTAATAAATAAAACATTACAATAATCAATTTGAGAGGACACTGCAATGAACCAGAAATTCTGCTTCAAAAAAGTATGAATTATTTGCAGATGGGAAGTCAGTATACAGTATAGAAAAGAAAAGTGAAGTGTTACTGAACCTTGTGAGAAATAAACCAAATACTGCAGTCATGGTAACTGACTTTTTTTTTTAACTTTTTTTTTTGTGTAGCTGGGAGCTCTGCAGAACCAGCAAACCTGCACCTCTTTTCCACCAACACCCTTTCCTTTTCTTTCCTGATATGAATCATTGTTATCTGTAGAAAGATGAACCGATACCTTCAATCAATACTCCTTTCCGCACTCAGGAGCTCTGCTTCTGAAGCTCTTGTCAATAGAGAAAAACTTGTCATCTCATGATGACAAATGTATTAGTGTCTAGCTGCTTAAAGCCCAACACTGCAAGACCTTTTGTCTTTTCTTTTTTAAAAAAAAAAAAAAAAAAAAAATCAAAGTCTCACTTGAGAGCAATGAGCCAGTATATGACAGTACCACTACAAAACAGTTCTAAATGTCAGCTACTCTGCTTCCTGGGACAAACTTCAAAAATTGACAGGAAACATGTAAAGGTACAAAGGACAATAAATAAATAGACAGGATACTAGCTGATAAAAACAGTCACTAGCAAATAAATAGAGACAGACTTAATAAAAAAAAAAATGGCAACTGAGGTGGTCTATTTTTCACCTATTCCCTGCCTCATTCATTAGAGGCATACATGCTGCACAGAAACCTTAGCTGAAAGAAAATGAGTCATATTCATCCCTGATGTAATTCCACTGAAGTTAATAGGGACACAGCTGGGAATTGAATTTGGCTCAATATGTCAAGTCCTAACTACCTTAGTTTATTTAAATTGGTACTCAACTAATCTCCATTCTACAATTATATCCATAAACATTAATCCTCTTAGTTTCTTAACATGATCAGATACTATTTTAAAAACCCAGTTGAATAAAACTTAAAACAGCCTTAACATATAATACAAAAAATGGCATTCAAAGGACATGTAATATCCAAAAAAGGAAAATTTGGAAACAAAGCTATTTATTTACCAATATGAGGCCACTTGTGTAAACTTAATGTATAAATATATCACCGTAGAAATTAAATTTATTTCCTTTCAAAAAACAAATACAACTGATAACACTTTCAGCATTCAATTATATAGGAATCATCCTGTCAGTAATTAGAGAAGTAATTGCTTTAACATAATTTCAGTCATAATTTTATACCCTTTTATAAGTGTCTTTTTATACCCTTCATCTCTAGGGATATTCTGTGTTCAAAAACATTTTGAAATCATTGTATGAGTTGGTAGACAAGTATTGAATCACAGTGCTAAATTATATTGTCCAAATATAACAAGACCATGCAAATACCATAAGTGAAACATAAATCCAATAGCAGTAGTGATGACAATTAAAGGAATGGACTTCCCAGGGAACATATGGATATTGGAATACTATTTGTAATTTTTTTCCTGATTGAGTGCATCCCTTTTCCTAGAACAAGAGCACATTTATTAAAAGAACCAAATTCTATGTGTGACTATAATAAAAATGATAAACAGCACAAATTCTTAATATGATAATCCATCCTAGATTTATTCTTTGGTCACCCAGTTGGAAAGTTTCATTTGAAAGGGTTGTGTTGCCATTGGTGGTGGAATCTTATTTATTTTGTTATCTTTGTCTGATCCTCAGTTTCCCCAGGTGCGGGAAGGGAGCTAAAGGGCACTGCACAAAAAGTCAGACATTTCCTGTTGAGGAAGTGATTTCCTGGACGTTACATTTTTCTGTAAACAAGTTGCTAAAAATGCAGCCAGAGTGGCCACTGCTGCAGTACAAGGGGGTGCACTATCATACACCAAAGATAAATAAAGAAGATGTTTCCTTGGCTGTTTGCTGAATGTTCTTAGTGCCACCTGCTGAATAAATTTGGCTACTGTAGTTCTTAGTTTTTAAAGGAAGTTTGCAAAAATGGCAAGTCTTAGCATAGCATGAGTCTAAAGAACTGCATGAAAGAAATAATTCAGTAATATAAGATCTGATTCTGTCCCCATTGAAGTCACTGACTTCAGTTAGACCAGTGCTGGGCTTAAAATTCCTGGAACTTTGACATGATACCTGTATGTTTCAGCTATACTATGTAACTATGTTTGGGGCAGGACTACACAACTGATCCCACTTCTGGTATTGTATAAAGAATAACTTGAAGGCTGCTGTATTTTTAATGTACAATCTCTCAGATATACAGTATCATAGGACTTTAAACTTATGATAGTCTCACAGTTTGAAGTTCTAAATGAAGATAAAGTTGTTATCCCCAGTATTGTCCCTTTACCCTTCCACAGTTTAGCTGTTTGTTCTATCAGTTTTGCCCTTCCTCAACAATAGCTAATTTAAAGTTGCATTTCCAAAGTCTTGACAGACAGACTAGTTAGTTCCTGAAGAGTTGTTTAACATAACATGCAGTATGCTGTAAATTTTTTTCCATCGCAAAACACAGTTTTCAAAAAATTATGCAGGAGGAGGTAATAGTACATTGTGGAAAATATTTCTTGTTACTAAAGTAGTACATTAAACCAAAACACCTTTGAGACACTCTTGAGCCAGAAACAGTATATGAAATTAATGCAATATTTGGCAAGCTAAGAAAATAAAAATATTTGCTCTGTAACCTGAATCAATGCTACTCAGGATCCTGTACTCCTGGGAGGATTCTGTGCCACTGCGCAAGCGCAGAATTAATGTCCCCTGCAGACTTTTTTTTCACCACAGAATAATTGATTCTGATGGGGAGGCAAAGGGAAGCTGCAATTACACCTTTCACCCACCAGGGGCTGATGTGGCACCAGAACAGAGGGCAAGAGACTCACAGGCCAGATCAGGCAGCCATGGAGAGGTAGAGGGCAGACGCTGCCTTCCTCATGGCACCCTGCCTGTGATGTCAGGTGAGGAGGCCTGGAATGTGCGGGGATGGTCAGAGTAGAACACACTGGGCTACTGGTGGGGCGGGGGATGAGGATATCACAGACTGAGATTAAGAATGACTATTGGGGGTGAACAGACTGGAGCAGGGGCACAGGAGCTAGTGGGGTGACAACATTGAGCCAGGGGCTGAATGGGAGTGGGCAAATGGGGACAAATTGGGACAGAGAGTGGGGGTGTAGGGACACATGGGGAATAGGGGTGGCTATGCATAGCTAAATGAGTGTATAGGGACATATGCAGATATGCCTGGTTGAATGAGTAGAGGTTCAGGGGGACAAGGCAGATGTGTCTGATTGAATGGGGTCAGCCAGAGTCTGCATGGGGGAGGCTCCCCAACTCCCTAACAATCCCTCCCCTCAAAATAAAACTGTTCCATACTTCTCCCACCCACACCCAACAACCCTTCAGGTTCACTCCCAGGCTCCTTCCCAGCAATTACGTCCTGCTCCCTCAGCTCCTACATTACCTCTGATTCCCCCAAGCCTTTGCAGTGTTTCTGAGGGGAGCAGGAAATATGTTTCTGTTGTGTAGTTTAAATGAATTATTACTCAACATTCTGTACTAATATGCCTGGTAAGGAATCTATTTGTCAAAAACCCATTTCCTGAATCTTTTTTGTTATCTGTATTGTTACAGACATACTTGCTGACATGAATTTTTAAATAAATTAATAACATAATTGAAACCTGCATGATTATATTGTGTTATGTTAATAAATAAAATATGCAGAATTTTGCAGAATTTTAAAATATTGTTCACAGAATTATTATTATTTTTTCTGCATAGAATTCCCCCAGGAATAGTCCTGAATGACTGTTCTTCTGAAGTTGCCATCATCAGCATTGCAAGTGCTCACCTCTTTAGAAAGGAATCTGACTCGCTCCTCACCACTTAAACAAAATAAGAAGAAAAAGTCCTATACTTTTCCTGCCTTGTTATTACACATGTTCCTCTGACTTGGATCGTACAAATCTAAAAGATCAATAAACTAATGTCCTTCTGTATACTCTGACTCCCCCCTCAGTGGAGGGATCGTAGTTATTGCCACTCAATTATGTGAGCATCCTTCATGTTATCTAAAGGAGTGCTCTTAAGTATGCAGATATTCAAATACCTCACAGAGCTGGTCTCCTTTTGTTACCCTTTACTACATTTTATGGCTAGAGTACTGTCTGCCACTGCTCTTCTCAAACCTTTATGAAAAGATGCCTATGGCTGAAATCAGCCCCTGTGCAACCACATTGCCTTCCCCGAGGTTGCACCTACTTAAACCAGAGATGATTTTGCTTCCTACAATATCCGATATTTACCCATTACCAGGAGCGCTGCCAGCTTTTTTGCTGCCCTAAGCGGTGGAAGGTCCTGCCCCAAAATGCCACTCCCCACAAAGATGGCGGAAGGTCCCACCGCCGAAATACCGCCGTGGTCGCCGCCCCCCAAATTGTAGCGCCCTAGGCGACCGCCTAGGTCGCCTAATGGGTTGCGCCGGCCCTGCTCATTACTAGTATTTTTAGTGTTGTGATGTTGAATGTGGAGAGCAAAGGTTTGGGCTTTGGACACTTACTGCTAATAAGGGCGGTTCAGCCATGTGTGTGTGTGTGCATGCGTGTGAAAGCGAGGCTCCATAGAACTCAGTGACAAAACTTCCATTGACTTCACTAGGGCCAGAATTTCACTCATGATTGTTTAAAATTGAGTTTGCGTAGATATCCCATTCACAGTACACTAGTCTTAAAATAGTTAATGATATTTTCTCCCCACCATTACATAATTCTGTACTTGTGACCAAAATGCATGTTCAGTCAAAATAGTGCATTTGAGATTGTTGATCAGATTCTTGTAATTGTTTTTCTTTTTGTATCTTTCTCATCCTTAATTGATTGATGTCTCTGTTGATTTTGTTTGTTTGGTTTTCCTTCATGTTACTGGAGGCATTAGCAGTTAAAGAAGCATAGTAACGACTCAGCAAAAAGGTTCAGAGAAGGGCAACTAAAATGATTAGGGTTTTGGAACGGGTCCCCTATGAGGAGAGATTAAAGAGGCTAGGACTCTTCAGCTTGGAAAAGAGGAGACTAAGGGGGGATATGATAGAGGTATATAAAATTATGAGTGGTGTGGAGAAAGTAAATAAGGAAAATTTACTTGTTCCCATAATATAAGAACTAGGGGCCACCAAATGAAATTAATGGGCAGCAAGTTTAAAACATATAAAAGGAAGTTCTTCTTCACACAGTGCACAGTCAACCCATGGAACTCCTTGCCTGAGGAGGTTGTGAAGGCTAGGACTATTACAGGGTTTAAAAGAGAACTAGATAAATTCATGGAGGTTAAGTCCATTAATGGCTATTAGCCAGGATGTGTAAGAAATGGTGTCCCTAGCCTCTGTTTGTCAGAGGGTGGAGATGGATGGCAGGAGAGAGATCACTTGATCATTACCTGTTAGGTTCACTCCCTCTGGGGCACCTGGCATTGGTCACTGTCAGTAGACAAGATACTAGGCTGGATGGACCTTTGGTCTGACCCAGAATGGCCGTTCTTACGTTCATTCCTGCTCTACTACTGACTGTAATAGTAGCCACTGGATACTGCCCTCTGCCAAAGATAGGGGTATAACCATGTGTAATCCTGACTCAAATAGAGTCGGGAAATCTTAACAGCATTCCTGTGACACCTTTATTACAGTGACCAAATCCCTGAGGGCCAAATCCTGGACCTCAGCGTTCAGCATAAATAGATGTACTATCTGTAGGCTTCTGTTTTTCGGGGTCTATTTTTGGCTATTTTTAAGTTTTATGTAGATGTCCAAAAATTGGGGGGGGGGGGGGCTGAGGCTTTCTCTTTGTATATGTTGGCAGTCCATCGCTGCTGATGACAATGACAATATTGTCACAATCATCATCTTTGGCTGCGCATATGACTCTGAAGTCCAAACCCTTATGCACAGAGTTGGCTGCATTGAGGGCATAGGAAGTCCATATTTCTGATGTTTGATGATGTAGCTCTGTGGCACCTTTCACGTGCAGCCTGGAGACGATTTTGTCACTCAAACCTGTTGCATGCTGACTTTGTCGGAGACCGCCGGTGAGACCTGGTCTGAGCCATTTGCTCATGTTCTTTGAGACTGATGCCAGCCCACTGGAGACTGCTCTTCAGGTTATCTTTGAAGTGCTTATACAGATGACACTTCTTTCTTTTGGCCTGCATCAGCTCCCCATAGAGGATCTGTTTTGGGAGGCAATGGTCTTCTATTCTGACATGTCCATTCCACCTAAGTTGTGCTCTCAATAGCATTTCCTTGATGCTGGTTGTGTTTGCTCTCTCAAGGACCTTAATATTGGTCATTTTGTCTTGTCAACAAATGCTCATTGTTGAGTGGAGGGACTGCATGTGAAATTGCTCTAGCTGTTTAATGTGCCATTTTTAAAGAATCTGTGTCTCAGATCCATACAGGAGAGGTGTTAGGACTTTATATACAGTGTAATGAATAATCTCTTTGTAACATTCCCTAGTGCGCTGTTAATGTAGTACTGTTTCAAATAGCACTATATTAAAGCTAACTAGGGAATCCTTAGCGCTCACCAGCAGGGTCTACACAGATGGCTAATATGCAACACATAAGTGCAGTGTAGAAATTACACCCCTCTAGTCCATGTTATTGTTCTGTGTATGCCCTTTTCTTTCCTAGGAGTGTTTTATCAGTGTTCATCAGTTAAAACTTAAAAACAGAAGCCCTAAATATGTGCAAGGGATCACTGCAGGTATGAGGGGGAGCAGGAACCGAATAGTTTTCCACAGCCACAAAGCAGCAGTGATTGTGCTCCCGGCTCCTACATTGCTCCCCAAGCCTGTACATTACCATTGCGATGGTTGCACAGTCCCTAAATACTGCCTCACTTTCCACAGGAAAATTTCCAGAGCCGTAACTAGGCATTTTAGTGCCCGGAATGAGCAAGCATATTTGTGCCACCTACCAGAGGCAATGCATGTGGGGGCATTTGGCGTCACAACCGCCCCCTCCCCCCCCCGAATTTTTGGTTGTGCCCCACCAACCTAGACAGTGAGTTAGGGGGTGGAGGTGTCACTCCCTCCCTGACCCCTGCCACGTGGAGCTAGCCTGACTGACCCCTGCTGCCCCGCAAGCCAACTGTCAAGGAAAAAGACAGTCTCTGTCCCAAAGAGCTTACAATCTAAACAAGACAAACAGTGGTGGCTCTTCAAACAGCAAGTTTTACCTAAGATAATTAGGTATGGTTATTCAGTATCTCCAGTAGTTCTTCATACTTCTCTATATTTACTACAGAAATACTTTGGATACTGAAATCAGCTGCAAATGCTTGCTCTCGTTATCTAAGGCAATGGACAAGATTTTAACAATCATCTTCTAAGAGAAGATGTTATGAACTGAGAATTCCAGAGTAGTCAATAACTTGTCATTTTTGTGTCAGGTTAATGATCACAAAAGGTGAAATTCAACATGGTGCAGAGGCCCAGCAAAATGCCTAGACACTGTTTAAGTCATTTTACATTACATAATTGGAAGGTGGTGGTAGTAGTAGTAGTAGTAGTGTGTGAATTGAGATCTTCAGCCAATCTGAAAACTATATTTTTAATTTTCTTCCAGTTCCAAAAAACCTATCACCTTCCCCAATTGAGGGCTGAAACATCACTATTTCAACTTTCTCCACAGTGGCTGTCTGTGAATAGCTAATTTATGTCTTTGGATTTCCTTGCAATTGCACCCTCTGCTCTGCTGAACACTGCCAAGCTTATCAACTGGGTGGGTATTGAAATATAGAAAATCCTCCTGCCTTACGTACTTGAAGAACTTGATTCTGGTATGTGTTGCTACATTTACTACTTCTAGAAGCAGAAAATGCTATAGATCAACAGAACAGAGACAGATGCAGTGCTCATGTGTGCCCACAAACCAAAACACAACTGGCTTGTCTAATTTTAGGCAGTCTTTTCAGCAGCTGAAAACAACTAATGTGAAAGGTTACACTGACAAGGAGGAACATGATAGGCAAGACTCTCTGCTCACTTGCACCAGTGAAGTTATCCCGGATTCATAGTAGTGTAAAATGAGAGTCTAGGGCTAAGTTTTCAATAAGTAATTAATCCATTGTTTATGTTTTACATCTTAAATGGAATATGTATGCTTTGGCCCTGGAGGATGAGGAGGAGTAGCGTACAGATTAGCTCTGGAAAAACAGAGGGATTCTTATCTATATGAATTTAAATAGGGAGAGACACAGTAAATGGAAAGAACTGCTTCTTCAATCAGACACCATAATTGAGTTGTATGTATACGTACCCAGACAATGTGTTTTGTGAAATGTTCCAAAATGTTCATCTGCAAGCTTTCAGCCATTTCTCATTTCTGTGCCATGGAAGCATTTCAAGCAAAATTAATTTTGCTATTAGGGGTCAACACAAGGAATGTGGAATTATGGTGATAACTACTTCCAGCTGAATTATGGAGCAGCTGGAGATAAGTTTGTTATTTTTATCATTCTCTATAATTATCTTCTAAGCCATCATTTTTTGTGAAATGTATAGGAGTTCCAGTATATAATCTGCACAATATGGAAAATCATATGGGAACCGGGCCATTTTAAATGCCTCACTTCTCCTCTCACCATTCCAGTGACAAGATAATTGGCTATGTAACCCACTAGCTATATATGCCACATCCCCCTCTAGTGGCTAATCTACATAGAGAATAAGAGCCTACTCCTGCTACCAGTAGTTCTTTTAGCTTAAATGGTGGAGATGTGTGCTGTGGTGCTCAAGTCCAGGTTTAAAACCCTGCTGATGATCCATTCTGGAAGTTGTTAATGCTAACTCTTTGTTGTCATTAAAAACATACCATCATGCAGGGCTATATTCTCTTAGGGTGAGTAGTTCATTATGCTGTGAGTAGCCCTATTGAGACCATTGGGACTATTTGCAGAGTAAACTACTGTACAGCATGACTAATGGAGGCAGAATCTGGCCCTTATTTCAATTAAACCATTTGAATGTCTTTAATATGAATTTTCTATCAGTCGGAGACATAAAATCAGGCCAAGATTTTCAAAAGTGATTTAAATGTCTAAATTTTTGGGTGTCCAAATGGAGACACCTTAAAGAGACCTTATTTTCAGATTGGGAGTGCTCAGAATGTTCTAAAAATCATGCCTCTGTATGGCATCCCAAGTTGAGCACCCAAAAACTGAGGCATAGAAAATCACTAGTCCCTTCTGAAAAATCTTGACTCAGAAATGATGCGATTTTTATTGGAAAAAAAAGGTTAGTAACTAAGCCCCAAATATTCCCTCCCACAGAAAAATCCTTGGGGGTCTATGGCATATGATGCTGGCAGACCAGATGCCAGCTCTTGCCCAGACTTAGGCATCAGATGAGCTCTGACTAATTCATAGCTAGCAACCAGACCAGATCACCCATGTGTTAGTATTGTTCAAAATAGGTATTAGACTTATAACAATGTATTTAGTCTCTATGGAATGCTTGTAAGTGGCTGCATGCATTAATTTCACTTATAATGTCTGTATCTCATGCTATAAGGTGATATGTAAGTTTTGTTTTATAATTGTAAAAATGCTTGCTCTGACCCTGTGAAACCAGTCAGGCGGAATGGTCCGCTGCCCATCAAGGAGGACAATCAAAACTAAATGTGCCATTGTGGAACATCACAATACAAAGGTGTGGTTAATGGCCCTGTCATACCCATGAAGGTGCTACATGCAAGAAAGCTCATCCCATCAACTTGAATACTGGAAGAAGGGAATAAAAGAGGAACAACAACATTTTCTGTTTCTTTTTTGCTGTTTGGACTCTACCAGGGCTGGATCTATGAAACAGAAACAGAGATGCCCAGAGTCAACCTGGGCTAGCCCTTAAAGAGATACAGTGCTGATAATTACTAAAATTCTGTCACTTTTTGGAATCATAGAATGTAACTCATTTGTGCATATATGTTTCCTGTTTTAACCCTGTAAATTAACTCTCTCATTTATTTTTCCTAGTTAATAAATCCTTAGTTACTTTACTAGAGGATTGCTACAAATGTTGTCTTTGGTGTGAGATCTAAGGTGACATTGGGGAAGTGACTGGTCTCTTGGGACTGGAAGCAACCTGAATCTTTTGTGATCTTCGGCACATACAGCAACCAACTATCACTAATTTCAGCTTGCCTGGGTGCCAAGATAGATGGGAATGCCCAAGGGACTCTCTGTGACTCCATGGTAAGACTGTTATAGTGCTTTAGGAGTTCACATTTGTTACTGGGGTGGTGAAATCTAATTAAGAGAACATACCACCAGTTTGGGGTGCCTGCCCTGCTTTTTGACAGTCTGCCTAAAGTTGGCACTCACGGTCATGAACCACTCCAGACAGCGTGACAGGGGAGAACTGTTGCAAAAAGTCTAACAGGTTCAAACCATCTGAAATAGAAGAAAGGGGTTTGCAGCTCCACAAAGTAGGGGTGGAGAAAAGAAGGAGCATTGGCCTGCAAAGCCCACAAAACTGTAATATGTACATGGAAGGCAGAATATAACTGCACGACTCTTATGCCACCCCCAGAGATTGCTTTTACATCTGTGCTAGCCTTAAGGGCTCCTCTGCCAGTGGAATTGATCCAGCTATGTCTTCATGTGATGATTGGAGGGGTGCATGTGTGAGAATGTATTGCCTTTCTGCTCCCTGTTTTTGTTTCCTGCTTCTTGAACCCAGTGTTCCTGTTCCTATTTATTTTAAGGGGGAAAAAAGCTGCGTCATTGCTTGGTGGCCAAGGCTGCGCTCAGACACTGAGCGATATGTGAAGGTGTACTTGGCCTGCACAATGCATAGAACTACTGCTCTTCTGACCCCTTTGAAAGTGGTAGCTGTAGACAGACCATGGCAGAGAATTGCAGTGGATACTACTATTCCCTCAATTGCACTGCACAGCTATACTCTGAGTGATTTAGACTATTACTCAAGTTACCCCATTGCATTCATAATTTCACAAGGCACCTCAGTGGAGCTCATCTCTTGCCTAATCACCTTATTTGCTATGTTTGGCATACCAGAGAGCCTTGAGTTAGGTAATGTACCTCTTGTATCAAGAGTTTGATGACTTTCTGATGAGTATTAGTACAGTACACTATAAATCTGCTGTGTACCATCCCCAAAGAAATGGGATCATAGAGAGACTGCTTGGGACTCAGAAGAATTGTGTAGCTCACATATTAAAGAACATCAATATACATCCTTCCCTATTGCATTAAATCATGGTTTATATATTTGGAATACACCTTATGAAAGTACCGGAGAAACCCTATTCTATCAGTTCTTCAGATGACCTGTGAGGACCACGTTGTCTATGCTGACAAAAAAGATTCATCCTATCCCTTCACCATCCTCAGAACTGACTGATGTGACTAGGAATTATGTGAGTTTCAATAAATATATCCATGCAAGACTCCATGTATTTTATGCTGGACAAAGTGTGTACGTTAGGCGTGGGTCTGGAAGTGTTTTTGACACTCATGGTATGATCTTGCGGGCTGCAGGGTTTAGAGTGTGGCAAGTATGTTTACTGCAGGTAGAAGTGGATGCTCTTACTGTGGATGATGATGTCATGTGACCAGCAGGGAAAGATGTGCCACAGCATCAGCATCCACTCCCTGAGCTGCCTCTGAAGTCTAATCTACAGCCCTGGGATCACGTGGTGACTCTGGCCAGGTACCACTGAACGAACTTCTTGGGGAGAAGGGAAGAAAATTGTGATGATATGTGTGTATGTGTTGCCTTCCTGCTCCCTGTTTTTGTTTTGTTTCCTGGTTCCGGCTCCCTGAACTCAGTGTGGCTATTTCTCTGCAGGGGGTGGGGCTGGTTGTAGCATTGGATCTGTGCAGCTATGTATCTGCTGTTCGGCTTGTTATAATGTTTTGGTAGGACTGTAGCTAATGTGACAAAGTTCCTCCTGTGGCTTGGTGGGTGCTGTGCTTATTGGCGGATTTTCTTGCCTCAGAGATTCACCATGTGGGTTGGGGAACAGCCCAGAGACCTTCCCCTCTAGGAGAACCCACAGTCCAGGTCAATTGGGAGGTTTGGAGGGAACCCAGGCCCGCCCTCTACTCTGGGTTCCAGCCCAGGGCCCTGTGGACTGCAGCTGTCTATAGTGCCTCCTGTAACAGCTGCATGACAGCTACAACTCCCTGGGCTACTTCCCCATGGCCTCCTCCAAACACCTTCCTTATTCTCACCACAGGACCTTCCTCCTGGTGTCTGATAACGCTTGTGCTCCTCAGTCCTCCAGCAACTCACTCACTCACTCACTCACAGCTCCTTGCACCTCTTGCTCCCAGCTCCTCACACTTGCACCACAAACTGAAGTGAGCTCCTTTTTAAAACCCAGGTCCCCGATTAGCCTGCCTTAATTGATTCTAGCAGCTTCTTCTTAACTGGCTCCAGGTGTCCTAATTAGCCTGCCTGCCTTAACTGGTTCTAGCAGGTTCCTGATTACTCTAGTGCAGCCCCTGCTCTGGTCACTCAGGGAAGAGAAAACTACTCATCCAGTGACCAGTATATTTGCCCTCTACCAGACTCCTGTACCCCACTGGTCTGGGTCTGTCACACTAACTATCCGGTCCATGGTTATTACATTATTAGATTGACAATCTACCTGCATGTCTTGCTTCATGTATGGGATGGGTGGGTGGGTGGGAGGGGTTGCTGTCTAGCAGTGCATCAGGGCATAACACTCTATTAGCTTCTTTCCCCATGTGTATGCATTGCCCCCTTTAGAAGATGTAGAGAGCAGATACTGCTACAAATACACATCTTGCTGCTCCTCCTCTGTCTCTGGGCTCCCCCTGCATATACATACTTCCTCTCTCTCTCTCTCTCTCTCTCTCTCTTTGTCAGGGCCAGCTCCAGGCACCAGCGGAGGAAGCACGTGCCTGGGGCGGCACATGCTAAGGGGCGGCATTCCGTCCATTCTTGGGGCGGCACAGTCCTGGCATTAGTTCGAGCGGCATTTTAATTTTTTTATTTTTTGCTTGGGGCAGCAAAAATGGTAGAGCCAGCCCTGCTCTCTGTGTGTGACCTACTATACACTTACCTTCCCCTTTGTGGGTCTTGTCTTCCTTTCCCCTCACACACAACTTCCTCATCTAACTCTGTGTTCCTCCCCCATCTTTTTGGGGTCTCTCTCTTATACCTTCCCATCTGTCTCTGGGCCATGCCACACAATATGCCTTCTTTCTCCATTTTCCCCTATCATGCACTTTTTCTGTTCCTCTTTCAAGCCCTCCACAGCTTCCTTTTCTCGCTGCACACTCACATACCTCACTGTCTTTCTCTGGGCCACTCGCTATGTGCCTCCCATCCCTATATCTTCCTTGTCTCTCTATTCTTCTCTATATATACCCATACATTTCCCTCCTCTTTTTTTTCTTTTCTTATTATCCACAGATGTATATACTCTTCTAAATCCATGTGAGTATACCCACCACTTCCCCTCAGTGTCTGGGACACCCTCCATCACATACAGAGGTATAGACTTATTTCTCTGAGATTACAGATTCACACCTACACATCTCTGAGACTCCTCTCACAACTCAGATCCTCACTTTATCTGAGTCCACTCTCTTCTCTGCTAATTACCTGGTAGTCTGTTCTGTTCTCTTCAGGCTCTTATACTGAGCACCCATCACTGTGCTGTCAAAATACTTTCTAGAAGTACATTAAATGATGTGACTACATCTGTCCAGCATGACTCTGGTTCTTTTTCTTCCTCCTGTCCACAGGTGGAAAGATGTGCTTACACTTGTGGTGGATAATTATATTGTGCCAACATATCCAAGGGGCCAATAAGAAAATAAAAGAAACAACAATCAAATAAGTGGCTAAATTAAAAGATCTTAATAATCACCATTAGTATGTTCTATTGGCACCACAACATTGCCACCATATACAATGTTTTAGAAAACTTCATCTGACAATTTAATCATTTTGCTTTTACTCAGATGAGGAACAATATGGATAAGATTGATTGTGTTAAGTGCTGGGTGTTTACTTAACATAGCTCGGGCTCGAAAGTCTCTGCTTTTGTCTTAGTGGACAGGATATCATAAGTGATGGAGCTGAGTGGCCTCCTTCTCACTCAGATATACTCTTGTCTCAGATGCATTGGCTAGTTAAACTTATCTACTGAAGCTGTTGTATCATAGGGCAGGTCACTAGGTGTTCATTTCACAGGCCTATCTTTCTTGTTTCTCAGGTATTTGCTTCTCTGGTTGGCACCTTATGTCCTCCTGTCAGGTAACTCTGGCCTCTTCTACTTCAGGAAGCAGCACCCATTTCCCTCTCTCCAACCTCCCAGGATATTTAAAAATCCTTTTTGGCTAATAAGTTGTGTCTCAGACTATGGTGTATATGGAAACATAATACAAATAACAGCTGCCTTCCTCTTTAGATCTATTGCTATATTTTTAATAAAAGAGCTATAAAACTGTGGGAAAGCCCTTTAAGGCTCCTTTCTGAATAAAATCTTTTCTCTATAAATAACTTATGCCCAGTTCTTATTATTTGTATTTGCCTGTTACAGATTTCTGTCTCATTGTTGCTGTTGTCACAGCATTACTGTTACTTCTGTACTCCCCTTGCCCCGTCTTCTCTCCTGACTGCTCATATCCTCCTGATGGGATGAGTTTTAAACAAAAGAGCTTTAGTATGAGTTTTTCAAAAATAAACAACTAAAGTGAAGCTCCTATAGACATATTTATGCACTGTCACAGAACAGGGTTCCCTCCTCCTGCACTCCTTGTTGCAAACCGTCCTCAATTTCAAAACCATGTGCTTTATTTACAGCATGCTATTCAAGTGCTTGTTCTCCATAGCATAAAGCTTTCCCCTTCACTCCAGACACTGCAGAAGGTGGTGTAAGAGCTCTCATTTCCATGAAATCCTGGGCTTCTCTGGCCATTCCTTCTAGCCTTCCACTCTCTCTCTCATCCCTTACTGGCTCTCTTTTATGTTTAGTTTACCAGCTGAATCTTAATTGGTTAATCACCTGGTGCTTAATGAATTACCTCGTCATTTTGGACCATGTGGGGACACTTAAAAAGTGCACAGAGAGGGAGTCAGCTTTAAGCTACTCATGCTCTATTACAGGTGAGGCACCCAAAGAAGTCATATCCTTTTCAAAAGTACTAAGCACACAACAGCTGTTGCTGAGGTGAATTCCTCATCCAATGAAATGTAAGCCTTCAAAGGATCCTATTATCTCCCATTTTCACCACCCACCCTTCCCAGAGGATATGCGTTATTGAAGTCAATGGGAGTTTTTCAGTGGGAGATGGGGTTTCAAAGGGAATTTGAAATGCAAAGGACTTACAGAAAGTCTTTATTCTCTGTTTATAGAAATATAAATTGTCAGAATTTTAGTATTCTGATCCAGTATTCTGTAATATATTGTAGTTCATTCATGAACTAGTGACATTACTTAAGGAGTACAAGGAGACATAGCTTGTTGAAATTCCCAAAGGATAATTAATATTGCAAAGCTTTTTGAACAGGAAATGTGCTACAGAAAAGCCAAGTATTTTTATTGTATTATTTATTAAAGGACCAACTGTGAAGCACTTATTTCAAAGTTTCTATATTAGCATATGGCTGTAGAATATATTAATTGCTTGATTAACAGACTCATTCAGTCACTTACAATGTAGTACAATAATAATGAAGCATTAAATAGGGCTCAAATGCAATATTAATAGTTGATATTCATAATTTTGAGAATAGTGAATTATTTACCTCTGAAATTGTTTATAATACTTTGGGAATATAGTTTTACAAGGGTGTAACTTGACTGAAATGAGTAGGATTACACTGTCTTATTAATTTAAATATTAACTTCATGAGCTTAGAAGCGTTTGCCAGCAACTCTTAACAAAAGCATTGTTGAATGCAGTAAAATGGTGAGCTGGGCCCAGATCCTCAAAGGTGTGTAAATCTTGGATTTATGTACTTAAGTCCCAGGTTTAGGCTCTGCTGTGATCCTCAAGTCTCCTATTCGGCTGCCACCTAACCTTTGCAATCCTAAACTCCCTCGGCACCTAAATTTCCTCTGTAAAATTTCCCTAGCTATGTTTCTGCTTCTGGGCAGGATCACAGCTTTCTCACTGGAGGCATCTGGGTGCCTATCTCCTTCCTAAGCCCCGACATGATTTCTGAACTGGGAGAATATAGACACTCCTCCACCTATCACACATGCAGGAGCCAATACAACTGGTTGCCTCTAAGCATCTCTCAGGCAATTGCTCTAACTGCTGAGCTATGGGATATTCTGATATGGGTTTTCCTCAGTCTGTCCTGTTGAAGCTGTTCCACTGTGTATAAATACTTAAATAGTCACTGGGGCAGAGAAAGAGTGACTATAGTCTGGTGATTAGGACACTCACATGGGAGGGGGAAGACCAGTGGTTCAGTCCCCCTACTCCAGTCACTATTTAATTAGTTACCACACTAGAAGAGCTTCAACAGGAGAGAGTGAGAGTATCCCAAGCTCAGTGAACAGAGCACTCTCCTGCGATGTGTCAGAGACCCCTGTTCAAATCCTTTCTTCCCCTCAAGCAGAGGGGGGAATTGAACATGGGTCTTCCACATCCTGGATGAGTGCTCTGACCAGTGGGATAAAAGTGGCTAGATGGGCACCTCCTGCTCTAGCTGTTTTGTGTGGAGTGAGGTAAGTACCTTATTCTCACAAGAAGCTACTTAGGCACCTAAGCCATCTGATTCCAGGAAAGGAGTTCCCAGCTCTGGGTCACAAGCAGAGATAGGCAGCTCCCTGCAGCCTTGACTTAGGCTCCCAACTCTGTGATAGGGGAGGGGCTTAGCACACACCCCTCTCACCAGCATCTCCCAGAGGGTAGCTTAAGTGACTCCCCACCTAGCACGCTGTCCTCTTTATTATTTATTACTCCCCCAGTTGTTGTGTCATTTACAAACTTTAACAGTGATGATTTTATGTTTTCTTCCAGGTCCTTGATAAAAATATTAAATTAACTAAACAAAATGTTGCATGCTGCCAAATCAAACACCTTACGGTATGTAAGCATATTATGTCAACACTATTACCTTTATCAACCAAACCTCTACTTTCGTAAAAAAAATGTCAAGTTAGTTTGACATGATCTATTTTCCATAAACCCATGTTGATTTACATTAATTACATTATCCTTCTTTGATTCTTTATTAATAGAGTCTCATATCTGCTGCTCTATTCTCTGGGATCAATGTCAGGCTGATAGGCCTATAATCACCTGGGTCATCTCATTTACCTTTTTTTGAAAATCAACACAATATTGGCTTTCTTCCAGTCTTCTGGAACTTCCCTAGTGCCCCAAGCCTTATGGAAAATCAACATTAATGGTCCAGCAAACGCCTCAGACAGCTCTTTTAAATCTCTTGGATGCTAGTTATCTGGACCTGCTGATTCAAAAATGTCTGATTTTAGTAGTTTCTGTTTAACGTTCGCCAAAGACACTAGTGGAATGAAAAGAGCATCATCATCACCATGTGATGAGACTATATCATCTGTTTTTTCCCCAAATACAAAAATATTTATTGAACATTTCTGCTTTGTGGATCCCAGTGTTGTTTCAGTGATCTTTCTAGTCACTTGAAAGTTAGGTATTATGATGCTCAACGTCGTCATAATAATTGTAACAAAGTGTTCCTTTTTAAGAGTGAGCAGGCACTATGGCCAGTAAAACTTTGGTCAGGTGATTTGGAACATATGCAGGGATAAAGTGGTCTCAGGCTGACTGTTAGCGTCTGGGTGTTTACAGGGGACTTTTTCTTTATTGGACCAGAACCAGGAGCCTTGTAGTGTCAAGTGGGACAAGGCTCCTCCCTCTCCCAACCAACCAGGTTGAGTCCTGGAAAAGAGGATGGCTGATTACCAGTCTCTTCCCTCATAATAGGAGAGAGACTTCTGTCATACTTTGGGGTGCAATCATATTGGTCAGTGTCACCTCTTACCCTGAGTTCCTCACAATGGTTTGCAACTATAGCTCTCTGCCTGGGATGCTCTCAGTCAGCAACAAACATGCAGGTCACATCCTGAGTGTCTGTGTGCTATGCAGTAAGCCTGGTTCAGCAGCTGTGACCCAAGCACCCTGTCTGCAGCCCCACGGCCCCACTCTGACTTCCACTATCCTTGGTTACAACCAGCAAGGTGACCCCAAAACACTCCCAGCCCACAATTTTCCCAACCCATGTGCTCTGAAATGTCCAACCCTGTCATAGACCACTCAGAGAAATAATATGGATCATTTGCTCCTCTAAAGATACAATGTACACTGTACCACTTTAACTTTGTCACACCCCAATGGCCCCCGCCCTCAAGAGGTCCCCTGGGGAAGGCAGATCAGCATTGTATATTGCTAACGCTGTTGCAAGCATCACAGGGCATTTTGGGGAGGGTCAAAGGTGTGAGTGTGGAATGGAAGATTCCTTTGTAGGGTACGAGAGGCCAAGAGGGGGAAGGAGGAAGAAAGCAGAGCACAGGTTAATTCGACACTCCAGCTCTCTCAGGCAGGAGATAAGGCACCAACTCCAGCCCAAGGCCACAGCTCACAGCCGACCCTTGGCTGCCTGCCGAGAAAGACGGGTGCCCAGAATCTATCGACCAGCCATGAGAAAGGAAGATTCAGCTGAACAGACTTCCAGAGGCAGCCCATAACAAGCGAGACAAGCGAAGGCCAGCATGGAGGAATACAAAGAGGACAACAAAGTCTAGCCGGTGTGTTTTTGGGAAAGTTGAGGAGACCACAGAAAGCCAGTTTTGACTGGTACAAAGAACATCAGGAGCAGAGGTCCCTGAACGGAACACCCCCAAAGGAACCAGGACTTTAAAACCCTTCTGATAGCCAGAGCAACTTGGGATCATAGCAGACCCCGGACAACTTGGGCCCAGGACAAGAACTCCCCCCCTTTTCCTTCCCCCCCCTTCTTCTTAAGTTACACTCAGGCTTGGCCAGCCTCATGTAGTGCGTGTATGAGTATGAAAGTGGGTTAGGTCTTGGGGCACTAACACTTTGCTTTTTTCCTTGAGTGACATGGGGGATCCCCAACACTCTCCGCTGCTCTTTTATTATTTTATTAATAAAGCTTTAAAATTTAGACCTTAGTGTGCTCCTCCATCTCCTTCCCTAAAGATCCTGTGGCCTAAGCCTAATCACCTGACGCCCCGGGCAGATTGGTAATAAAAATCTGTCACAACCTGAGTTTAGTAATGCTTTAATTCAAACACAACACAGTTTAAATTAAAAGTAAAAAGTTTCTTAACAAAAGAAAACGGGTTTTAAATGCGACTGAAATGATTACAAACAAATAAAAGTGAAAAACAATTTCTAGTGATTAAAATCTTAACCTAGCAAGATACAGACTTTGTCCAATATGGCTTTTCTCACCCACAATCTTTCAGAAAAATGACTGAATGCCCCCCCTCCCTGGGCCCCGGATTTCCTCCAGAAAGCCTCAGTGCTGGTTCTTTTATTGTTTTAGGTGAAAGAGATAACTTGGAGTTTTCTGCCCCTTTCTTTTATAGTTCAGTGAAGCTTTTGAAGTGGATTCTTCTGGAGGTTACCCCACAACATAAAGTTTATTCAAACTGAGGAAGTATGGTGGTGAAGGAAGCTTCATGCTGCTATTGTCCCCCACTAGGGTTTACTATAATCCAAATTGTTCTACCCCTGCTGTCCTGATGGTCCTGTTTACTGCTTCTATGTAAATTGAGATAAACCCACATTCCTTTGTTTAGGACACACTTATTTAACACTTTTACCTAGACAGTGCCGTCTGGTCCTGAACATGTTCTAGTAACATCATTGTGACACTCTCTACTGCAAAGTAGCACCCTGGAACTCCCTATTCACCATGGTGATATGATTATATGTTTTGTACAAAGTATACCTTGTGAGGTATCATTTTAAAAGTCTTGACATGTTGAACATTAACTTCCTGTTGGATTGTATGTATTATCATTGTATGTGAAGTTATTAAGTATTGCTGTATGTGTTACTGAAATATGTTGTGAGGGTTGGGAACAGCCACAACCAATCTTTCAGTTACAACAAAGGAGTAGCCATCAATACCCAGACAGCATTAATGGCTCATCAACAACCATCAAGAAAAGACACCCCTATCCCAGAGATTCCCTAGAGAAGGCACATATGAAATGGAGACTGCTTGACCAATGGGGACTGCCTGATCTTCCCATCACAGCAAGGATCTTTCCAGCAAGCTGGAAGAAAATATAAAAGTGGGGATGTGACATAATCACTTGGCCTCTCCCCCGTCTCAACACCTGGAAGAACATCTGGAAAACAAAGACTTTGAACTGGGGAAGGGTGGTCCCAGGTTGGTAGGTAGTCCCAGCTTGTGTATTGAGGAACTGTAATCTGCCTGTACCATCTGTCAGGGTGAAAGATAGTTTGATTCAACTCTTGCTTAAATTAAAAGTTTAGGATTTAGAATGTGTGTTTACTTTTCATTTTCTTAAAGTAACTATTTATGACCTTTATGCCTACCACTTATACTCACTTAAAATCTGTCTTTCTGTAGTTAATAAATCTGTTTTATATTTTACCTAAAACAGTGTGTTTTGGTTGAATTGATTGGGAAATCTCAGCTCAGGTTAACAAGGGCCGTTGCGTGTTCACTACTTTTTTGTTGGAGTGGCAATCTAGGTAATGAACTTACACTGGCCAGGCTTCTGACTATTTCAAGATGGTACAGTTCTGGGGTGCAAGGCTGGGGAACTGGGGCCAATTGGCTGGGGCCTCTCTATTGATGGTTCATGAGTGACTGGGAAATCATTCATGTAAGTCAGTTGGGTGTGTCCCTGCTTGTGGATGTCTGTGTAAGTGCAGTGCCTGCCAGAGGTTTGTAGCTTGACATTAGCATCACAGTGTGAGGGCTACCCCAGACTGGTGGGTTTTGGAGGGCTCAGTGGTCCCACAGTTTAAGTTGCACCCCAGGGACTCCATCACAATCATACAGGCGGAATTCATAACTTTACATATAATGTTGCTATATACATGGCACCATGATATTGTTGACTGGCAAGTTATTAGTTTTTAAAATGATACGTCATAAGGCATATTTTGTACAAAGATTATCACAGTTGTCTGAATACCCGGCTGTTTTGGGCCACAACTTCCTCCTCAGGGAAGGAAGCCTGCCTGCTGACCTCTCTCATTCCACAGAGAAATAAAGAGTGAGAAGGAGTGGCCAGCTGAAGAAAAATCAGATACAAGTGGACACCATGATTAATGGTCAAACAGGAGAGGCAGTAGAAGAATTCAATTATCTGGGATCAGACATATCCAACCAAAAAGGCTGTCCCAAAGACATTGAAAGAAGAGTAGGAATGGCTTGCTCAACTATGTTCTCCTTTATGAGAACCATAGCACCTGCAAATGTATGAAGATTCAATTGGTGAAAAGCTTTATTTTGGATTAAGTGGTTTATGGATGTGAATCATGAGAAATTAATGCTTTTAACGAAAAAAAATAGAAGCCTTTGAGATGTGGTGGTGGCAAAGATTCTTGTACATTTCCTGGATGAAAAGAAGATGAATATGTTAGAAATATTATTGGAGAGATGCACACCCTGATGTCAGAAGTCAACAGGTGCAAACTAATGTACTTTGGTCACATTAGGCATAAAGATGGAAATATCCTTCAGAACATTATTATGGAAGGAATAGTGGTAGGTCAGATTAGCAGGGGATGACCAGCAAGGAGATGGATAGATGGTGTGTGACAGTTCACCAGGTGGTCAGCTGCAGAGTGTTCTGTGATAGCAATGGATAGGGAAGGCTTCCAAAAGTTCTGCTATGATATTGCCAATATTCAGACATGAATAAATGTATTTGACTTGCTTAATCTTTCGTATTATTTGTGTTGGGGCCCCATGGCCGTATCAGCTCCTTTTTGGTATTCTTGTTAAAATATTTATCTGCAAGTTTAACCAATATGTCCACATGCTGTACCACTCTTTGCCTGAGTGAAAGCACTTTACATTTGTGCCTGAAGTTGTTGATAGTGAATAATGTCTCTCATGAAGTATTTATAAATTCCTGTGGAAGTGGATCCTACTGGAATGAAGGGTATTTCTTCCTTGCTGAGGTAAAAAATTTTACTCTTTTATCCAAATGGAATCCAGAAATACCAATGAATTAAGCCAATATGCTATATAATTAATGTACTTTTACTCTTAGTTACTTAATATTATCTTGTAATTGGAAGCACAAATAGTCCATATAATATGATCCTTTTATTATAAAAAATGTAGATGTGTAAATTGTACCCTTCCACAGACCAATATCTGTAATGTTGGATGTACATAGTTGGGATAATGCAAGGTGCTCACAAAAACACTAATTTATAATTTTGAAAGGTTATTTATACTAGAAAATAACATTGAATACTGGCCAGAACATACTAATATTTGAGTGCAAAACTTTCATGCAGGGACTAGGTACACCTCTACCTCGATATAACGCTGTCCTCGGGAGCCAAAAAATCTTACCGTGTTATAGGTGAAACCACGTTATATTGAACTTGCTTTGATCCACTGGAGTGCGCAGCCCTCCCCCCCCCCCAAACACTGCTTTACTGCGTTATATCTGAATTTGTGTTATATTGGGTCGCGTTATATCGAGGTAGTGGTGTATCATAACACCTGCAGGTACTTCTATAGTCCATGAGTTGTCCAGAGCAGCACAGTCATCCAACATTCATTCAAATTTTCTTGTCTTCTCAGAAGTTATTTCAAGTAGCTCCTACTATTAGATTTCATGAACTTGGTACACTTGAACCGCACACAAGTCATCATTGCAGTTGTCATATAGCCTGAAGCTAAAATACCATGAGAATTTGTTGGTTTACAAATTTAGGCTCTCATCTCACATTGAGAACTACATGAGAACAGGGTGGGCTTTATACCACACCTTTGAACAGCCTTACATCAGCTGAGGATGAAATTACTACAAAATATGTGTTTTGCCAAACACAGCACAATTGGATGCATTTGAATGCTGTCTAATCAGAGGACTGGAGGGGACCTTGAAAGATCATCTAGTCCAGTCCCCTGCACTCATTGCAGGGCTAAGTATTATCTATACCATCCCTGACAGGTATTTGTCTATCCTGCTCTTAAAAATCTCCAATGATGGAGATTCCACAACTTCCCTACACAATGTATTCCAATGTTTAACCACCCTGACAGTTAGGAAGTTTTTCCTAATGTCCAACCTAAACCTCTCTTGCTGCAATTTAGTCCATTGCTTCTTAGAATCATAGAATATCAGAGTTGGAAGGGACCTCAAGAGGTCATCTAGTCCAACCCCCTGCTCAAAGCAGGACCAATTCCCAGCTAAATCATCCCAGCCAGGGCTTTGTCAAGCCGGGCCTTAAAAACCTCCAAGGAAGGAGACTCCACCACCTCCCTAGGTAACGCATTCCAGTGTTTCACCACCCTCCTAGTGAAATAGTTTTTCCTGATATCCAACCTGGACCTCCCCCACTGCAACTTGAGACCATTGCTCCTTGTTCTGTCATCTGCCACCACTGAGAACAGCCGAGCTCCATCCACTTTGGAACCCCCCTTCAGGTAGTTGAAGGCTGCTATCAAATCCCCCCTCATTCTTCTCTTCTGGAGACTAAACAATACCAGTTCCCTCAGCCTCTCCTCATAAGTCATGTGCTCCAGACCCCTAATCATTTTTGTTGCCCTCCGCTGGACTCTTTCCAATTTTTCCACATCCTTCTTGTAGTGTGGGGCCCAAAACTGGACACAGTATTCCAGATGAGGCCTCACCAATGTCGAATAAAGGGGAACGATCACGTTCCTTGATCTGCTGGCAATGCCCCTACTTATACAGCCCAAAATGCCGTTAGCCTTCTTGGCAACAAGAGCACACTGTTGACTCATATCCAGCTTCTCGTCCACTGTGACCCCTAGGTCCTTTTCTGCAGAACTGCTACCTAGCCATTCGGTCCCTAGTCTGTAGCAGTGCTATGTCCTATCCTCAGAGGTTAAGAAGATTTTCTCCCTCCTCCTTGTAACAACCTTTTATGTACTTGAAAACTGTTATGTTCCCTCTCAGTTTTCTCTTCTCCTGATTAAACAAACCTAATTTTTTCAATCTTCCCTCATAGGTCATGTTTTCTAGAGCTTTAATCATTTTTGTTGCTCTTCTCTGGACTTTCTCCAATATGTCCACATCTTTCCTGAAATGTGGCACCCAGAACTGGACACAATACTTCAGTTGAGGCCTAATCAGCACGGAGTAGAGTGGAAGAATTACTTCTCAAATCTTGCTTATGCTTCTGCTAATATATCCTAGAATGATGTTCGCTTTTCTGCAACCGTGTTACACTGTTGACTCATATTTAGCTTGTGGTCCACTATGACCTCCAGATCCCTTTCCACAGTACTTCTTCCTAGGCATTTTTTTCCCATTGGTATGTGTGCAACTGATTGTTCCTTCCTAAGTGAAGTACTTTGCATTTGTCCTTATTGAATTTCATCCTATTTACTTCAGACCATTTCTCCAGATCATTTTGAGTTATAATCCTATCCTCCAAAGCACTTGCAAATCCTATCCTCCCAGCTTGGTATCGTCTGAAAATTTTATAAGTGTACTCTCTATGTCATTATTCTAAATCACTGATGAAGATATTGAACAGAACCGGACCCAGAACCAGTCCCTATGGGTCTCCACTCGTTATGCCCTTCCAGCATGACTGTGAACCACTGATGATTACTCTCTGGGAACAGTTTTCCAACCAGTTTTGCATCCACCTTATAGAAGCTCCATCTAAGTTGCATTTCCCTAGTTTGTTTATGAGAACTTCATGCGAGACAGTATCAAAAGCTTTACTAAAGTCAAGATACACCACATCTACTGTCTCCCCACCTATCAACAAGGCTCGTTACCCTATTAAGGAAAGCTATCAGGTTGGTTTGACACGATTTGTTCTTGACAAATCCAGGATGACTGTTACTTATCTTATTATCTTCTAGATGTTTGCAAATTCATTGCTTAATTATTCTCCACTATCTTTCCGGGTAAGAAACTAAGCTGACTGGTCTGTAATTACCCGGGTTGTCCATATTTCCCTTTTTATAGATTGGCATTATATTTGCCCTTTTCCAATCTTCTGGAATGTCTCCCGTCTTCCATGACTTTTAAAAGGTAATTGCTAACTGCTCAGATATCTCTTCAGTCAGCTCCTTGAGTATTGTAGGATGTATTTTGTCAGGCCCTGGTGACTTGAAGACATCTAACTTTGTCTAAGTAATTTTAACTTGTTCTTTCCCTATTTTAGCCTTTGATTCTACCTCATTTTCACTGGCATTCATATGTTAGACATCCACCAACCTTCTTGGTGAAAATTGAAACATATAAGCACCTCTGCCATTTCCACATTTTCTGTTATTGTTTCCCCCCCGCATTGTTGAGTAACGGGCCTACCCTGTCCTTGGTCTTCCTCTTGCTTCTAACATATTTGTAGAATGTTTTCTTGTTACCCTTTATGTATCTAGCTAGTTTGATCTTGTTTTGTGCCTTGACCTTTCTAATTTTGTCCCTACATATTTGTGTTTATATTCATCCTTTGTAATTTGACCTAGTTTCTCCTTTTTGTAAGACTCTTATTTTTAGATCATTGAAGATCTCCTGGTTAAGCCAGGGTGATCTCTTGCCATACTTCCTATCTTTCCTATGCAGTGGAATAGTTTGCTCTTATGCCCTTAATAATGTCTCTTTGAAAAAGTGCCAACTGCCTTTGATTGTTTTTCCCCTTAGACTTGCTTCCCATGGGATCTTGCCTATCAACTTCCTGAGTTTGCTAAAGTCTGCCTTCTTGAAACCCACTGTCTTTATTTTGCTGTTCTCCCTCCTATCATTCCTTAGAATCATGAACTCTAGCATTTCATGATCACTTTCACCCAAGTTGCCTTCCACTTTCAAATTTTCAAACAGTTCCTCCCTATTTGTTAAAATCAAATCTAGAACAGCGTCTCCCCTAGTAGCTTTCTTCACCTGAAATAAAAAAGTATCCAATACATTCCAAGAATTCGTTGGATAATCTGTGCCCTGATGTGTTATTTTCCCAACAGATGTCTATCTAGTTGAAGTCCCCCATCACCACCAAGTCCTGTACTTTGAATGATTTTGTTAGTTATTTAAAAATAGCCTCATCCACCTCTTCTTCCTGGTTAGGTAGGTGGTCTGTAGTAGACCCCTACCATGACATCATCCTTGTTTTTGCCCCTTTTATCCTTACCCAGAGACTTTCAACAAGTCTCCCTCTTATTTCCATCTCAACCTCAGTTCAAGTAATTACATTTTTAATATATAAGGCAGCACCTCCTCCCTTTTTTCCCTGCCTGTCCTTCCTGAGCAAGCTGTACCCTTCTATACCAATATTCCAGTCATGCATATTATCTGTGATGCCAACTATGTCATAGTTCTGTTTATTTACTAGCATTCTGAGTTCTTCCTGCTTATTCCCTGTACTTCTTGCATTAGTATACAGACATCTAAGACACTGATTATGTCTTTTCTCCCCCCCAGTTATGTCTTTTCTCTGCTCCCCAAAATGGTCTCCCAGCCCATGCCCCCCGCCAAATTCTGACCTTTCTTCCAGATCTCCATGTTTTTAAATTACCTGTGGGCTTTGGTCATCTGCCCACTTCAAACCTAGTTTAAAGTCCTCCTCATTAGGTTATCCAGTCTGTATCCAAATATGCTCTTCCCCTTTCGTCAATAGGTGAACCGCATCTCTGCTTAGCAGTCCTTCCTGGAGTCAGCCACATGTCATGTCCTGAATGCCCATATTGTCCATCACATAGATAAGGAAGAATGAGATTAATTAATATTTGTCTTTTCATCCTACATGCTTTTTCTTAAAGCATTATTGGATCAAATAAAAGTTACTACCAAGCATGATTGTTCACATAAAATGCAAATAAAATATTCAACTCATCAGTACCCATACTGCATTTTGCATGCTTCAGACTTACTATACTTGTGTGACTTCACTTGAATAACTGGGCTACCTTTTTGCTATTTCCCCAACTATTTCTTATATAATACATAATTTTCTGTACCACTAGGGGGCACAGAATTATTACAATATTTCCTACTAGCTCGCAAAAAGTTCATCAAGAACAGGACCTTGTGTCTGCTAACTTTAACAATTTTACATTTTTATTTCCCCGATTCTTAAGCCCTGATCCTGCAAATACTTATGCACATGCTTATACTACTACTGTAACTAACTAGTCCCAATTAAATCAATCCAAATAACCACAGAAATAAAATTAAGCACATCCAAAACAGAATTAATCTCCAAGGAACACGGCACTGCAATGGGATCTATGTGGTGGACATTGGGTGCAATCCAGAAAGGTACTGAAGCACCTACATCCCATTTTTAGGGACCACTACTATCGACAATATTCCCACTCGGGGGCTGTCTAACCCCGTAGGCATCTAAATTTACTCAGTGCCTAATTTACTGTCTCTGGGGGTATATGCTGCAGCCATACGTGCCGACTCCATGTGTGCTCCAGCCGTGGAGCACCCATGGAAAAAAAAATTGTGGGTGCTGAGCACCCACCACCAGACCCCCCGATCAGAGCTGCTTCCTCCCATACGGCAGTGATCAGCTGTTCAGCGGCATGCAGAAGGCACTGGGGGAGGAGGAGCAAGGGCAGGGTGCTCTTGGGGAAGGGGGCGGAGCGGGGGCAGGAAGAGGCGGGGCAGGGTGGGAAGAGGCAGGACAGGATGGGACCTTGGGGAAAGGGGTGGAGTGGGGTCAGGACCTGGGGCAGAGTACCCCCTGGCACATTAGAAATTCAGCGCCTGTGGCTGCAGCCTCAGTCTAGGCATCTATACACTTATTCCCTGCCTAAGGGCTAGTCTACACTAAAAGTGCTACATGGGCACAGCTGCACCGCTGTAGCGCCTCTGGTGAAGACACTCTGCTTTCTCCTGTTGGCATAATAAATCCACCTCCGCCAGAGGCAGTAGCTATGTTGGCAGGAGAAGTTGTCCACACCAGCACTTAGGTTGATGTAACTTGCATTGCTCAGGGTGATGATTTATTCAGACCCCTGAGCGACATAAGTTATACTAAAGTAGGTGGTAGTGTGGACCTGGCCTAACCCCCTGAGCAATTCACAAACTGGGGAAGATAGGTGCTAAACTGCTTAAGTGATGTGGGGGACTTGATTTAGTAGGTGTGCTCAGAGGCTCTCTATCAGATTGGGTACCTCACGCAACTTCCCACAAAACAGCTGAAGGGAGGGGGCAGGGAGAAGAAGACCACCTCTCTTTATAACCATTAGCCTAGTACTCACCCAGGCTGCAGGAGCCCCCCTTCTCCTTAGAGGGAGAAGAGATTTGAACAGGAAGCTGCTACTTCTTAGGTGAGTGCACTAACCACGAGGCTGCAGAGTCAATCTACCTCCTTCACTGGCCCAACTAATACTCAATTATTTAAAATAGAACAATGTCAACAGAAGAGATTGAGAGAGTTTCCCATCAGAGCATTCCATAGCACAGTGGTTAGGGCACTCACCTGACTGGTGACCGATCCCTGCTCAAATCCTTTGTCCCCCTCAGGAGAAAGCGGGGACTTGAACCAAAAGGTCTCCCCTGTCCTAGTGAATCTCCTAGCCACTAGGCTACTGGGTATAAGAGAAGTATAGTCTTTCCCCTGGCTGTCTTGGTTCAGGGCATGCAATTTAGGTTTTAGGCCATCTATCTTCCCCCATTTTTGTGGATCACAAGTGCAGCTAAGCGCCTCCCTGCAACCTGAATTTAGGCACCAAACTCTGTGAGGGGGTGAGGCTTAGCCCACAACCCTCTCAGTGGCAACTTGCATTGGCTAGCTTAAGCTGCTTCCCTACCTAGCATGCTGGCATTGTGAATCACAGTTTAAGGCACCTATCTCTCCCCATTCATTATATAGGAGCCTCCTTGTCTAATTTAGGCTCTGTGGATTGCAGTGTTGTTCCTGTGATTTTTTATGACACTCAGAGTCACAACACCTACCGTAATTCCCTTTGTGGATCCCACCCCTTGTTCCTGCAGAGAGGTGACTATACGCTGAGGTTTTCTAGAATTTAGGGACCAACCCCCTGCCAACACTTTACTAATGTGAGTCAATGAGACTTGTAACATGTATGAAGTTATGTGTAAGCGTTTACAGCAGTGGTTTTCAAACTTTTTTTCTGGTGACCCAGTTGAAGAAAATTGTTGATGCCTACGACCCAATGGAGCTGGGGATGAGGGGTTTGGGAGGGGGTGTGGGAGGGGCTCAGGGCTGAGGCAAAGGGTTGGGGAGTGGGGGTGAGGGCTGCAGGGTGGGGCCAGGAATGAGGGGTTCGGGGTGTGGGAGGGGGCTCTGGACTGGGGCAGAGTGTTGGGGTGAAGAAGGGGGTCAGGCTCTGGGGTGGAGCCAGGGATGAGGGGTTTAGGGTGCAGGAGGGGTCTCCGGGTTGGGGGGGGCTCAGGGCTGGGGCAAGGGGTTGGGGTGTGGGCTTACCTCAGGCGGCTTCGGGTCAGTGGTGCAGCAGGGCTGCTAAGGCAGGCTTCCTTCCTATGCTGGCACCGCGGACAAGGCTGCCCAGAGGGGAGGGCAAGTGGGGCAATTTGCCCCAGGCCCCCGGCCCCAGAGTATATAGTATTCTATAGTATTGCAACTTTTTTTTATGGAAGGGGCCCCCAAAATTGCTTTACCCTAGGCCCCTTGAATCCTCTGGGCAGCCCTGACCGTGGACCGCACTGCGTCCCGGAAATGGCCAGCAGCAGGTCTGGCTCCCAGGTGGAGGTGCACAAGTGGCTCCGTGCAGCTCACCCCCCCCCCC